>NC_065520.1:4502181-4609873 GCF_006386435.1 Epinephelus moara
CCATTTTCACCTCCCTGGGACACCAGTGGCAGCTCTTGTAGGCTGAAATCAGGACGATCACATTAACCAGCGCGCAATCATCAGACTTGACAATTATCAGGAGAAAACAATCTTTGTTATCTCGAGATAACGAATTAATAAGTCGTTATCACGAGATAACAGTCTTTGTTATCTCGAGATAACAAATTAATAAGTCGTTATCACGAGATAACAGTGCACAAAAAAAAAGGAATAATACATGGCCGTTCTCGTCTTCTGTAGTATCCCAGTCCAAGCTCTCTGGAGCTCACATGAAGTTACCAACCAAGGTCCCTAATAGTTTTGGTATACCCAAATTGCAGCTCGCTCATAAAATGTTCCACACACAAATTGCTCGCTCCATGACTCATTTTATACCATATAGGTGCCAAACACACAGGATGCAACCGTGTTGACATGGAAACGCAATAAACAGACAAACAGACTCTCGTATCTGCAGACCAAGTGAACAAGAACTTGTATTCTTGTCATTTTGCATAGGCGAAAGAGTGAGGAGATGACATTTAAGAGGGCAGAAACCTGTATAGTTTTGCCAAGAAACCATCCGCCCGCTGCAGAAATGACACAAATATTGCAATTTCTTTTCAGCTGAGTTGACAATATTTGAATTAACTGTATGCCATTGGTAGCTATGCATGGCCATGTAAACTCAACAGGTTTCAGAGCTGTGAAGAAAGCTGCTGGTAATCCCAAGGCCTTACAACACTACTCACCAACCAATGCTGTTCATCTGCTCTCCGTCTCTCCTTGATTTTACTTCACGCCTTAATCTCCTCTTCTTTCTCTTTCTTCATTCAAACTTCAGCAGCCCACAAAAATGGCTTAATTTGCTTTAAACTTTTGGCAAATCTTTGCAGAACTCTGATCTTCTCTGCTTCTCTCTGCCTCTCTGTGCCTGTCTCTCTATCTCTGTCTCTCTGTCTGTCTCTATCCAGCTATTCCAGACATGTTTCAGGGCTCGGCCCCAGCCAAATATGGGAGGAGGGCGGTAAACAAGGAAGACAGCCTGTGCTGTCACTGGGCCCGCTGCCCTACTGTACACCACACACACACTGGAACACACGCACACACACTTATTCTCCCGTGGCAAGACTATGTTTAGTGGTTAGTCTCATTTTTCAGAACTCAGTGGATTATTATATCCCTAGAACACCTTTAAGTGGTCATTTGCTGTCGTGCTGAGTACATTTTATGACTTTCGGTCAAATTAGAAACATATGATACATCTACTTGATTCACTAAAGATGCTGCATTAAGCTCTTGTAAACATCAGCATACAGTACTAGCTTTAACACAACCCATTTGCCATGATAAATGTTGGCACTGTATGTTTCTACAAACCAGGGATATGTTACATTCATACGTTTCATAAGTAGCAAGTATATTGAAACTTTCTTTATGTTTCAATTTTCAATTTTATGTTGTGACAATGCTGTGGTTACGTTCAGGCACAGAAACACTTGGTTACGGTTAGGAAAACATCATGTTTCGGCTTAAAATACCTGGTTGGGTCTTCGCAACCACCACTGGAAATGTGCTGACCTCACCTTAAAAAATACCCAGTTGTCACAACAACCATCGTTGAAAACTGCAGGACGATGCCTTAAAAACAACCATTTCTTGTCACAACCACCATTGGAAATGTGCCGGCCTCGCCTTAAAAAAATACCCAGATGTTGTTGCAACCATCATCACTGGAAGTGTCGCAACGTCACCTTAATTAAAAAAACCCAGCTGTCCCCATAAACACTGCTGGAAATGTCACAATGTATCGTTAAAGAACATGGCTGGTCTTGAGCAGTGGTCTGCCACTTGGCAGCCATCTTGCTTACTGTAGGTCCCACGCCACTCACCATCCCCTCCACCTCCTGAGAAGGAACTCAGCTTGTATACATGTCATACGAACTATATCACTTTAGGAGAGGTAATGTTATTTTATCTTACTATATCTTACTACAGTATATAATGACGAACACTGTCTGTCTGTGGGTGTGTCTGTGTGTCTGTTCCACGTTTTTCTCCTCACTGACTTGGTCAATCCATGTGAAATTTGGCACAGTGGTAGAGGGTCATGGGAGGATGCGAATGAAGTAATATTACATCAATTGGCCAAAGGGGGGCGCTATAGCAACCGACTGAAATTGCAAACTTTGAATGGGCATATCTCATGCCCCGTATGTCGTAGAGACATGAAACTTTGCACAGAGATGCCTCTCCTCATGAGGAACACATTTGCCTCAAGAACCCATAACTTCCGCTTATATAGATTTTCCGCCATTTTGAATTTTTTGAAAAACACTTCAAATGGATCTCTTCCTAGGAAGTTTGAGCGATCTGCATGAAACTGGGTGAACATAATCTAGGGACCAATATCTAAAGTTCCCTCTTGGCAAAAGTTGGAAAACTTACTAAAACTGAGCTTCTATAAGGCAATGAATATTGCGGAGGGCGTGGCTCATCACATAAAGGTGTATAACATCTCAAGGGTTTCACCGATCACCACGCAACTTTGTAGGCATATGACCACACATAATCTGAGGGGAACCCTCCATTATTGACCCAATCAAACAAAATGGGGGCGCTAGAGAGCTAATTTCTTATCTAGGCCTAACCGCCATATCGATTTTTACTAAACTTGGAACTTGGTAGATATGTAGAACAGGATGCCTCTTTTTTTTTTGTTGCTTAGGACAGTGAAGCATGACAGAAAGGATGGGAGAGAGAGAGCAAGGAAGACATGCAGCAGAGAACGAAGGCCGGATTCCAACCCCCACCGCTGCAACAAGGGCTAGCCGCACCTTTTCCATGTGAACTACCAGTGCGCCCCACTTTTAAGTCAATACAACATACAAACACTTTAACTATCTGCCTTTCAACGTGCTACCTCAACTACTAATGTACAGTTTTAGCCCACTAAGTATCCCACTATTGGCAATGGTACTACTGTACTTTCAATAAAGCAATCGTACTATCAAATTCACAAAAACTCTGTCTGAATACATTCCTCTTCTTAATGGGTTCAGTTGACTATTTAATCTGCAATTTCCTATGACCTGTATCCCAAACACACACCATGTGAAACTGTATGTGGCCAACTGTGCACTCAATGGGTATGGACTAGTACATATAAAATGTACAACTATTACGTATCCGTAGTTTGCAGAAACGTACAATGCCAACATTTACTTTTGGCGACTGGGCCGTTTAACATCCAAAAACAAATGGGCCATTATTGTCTCACACCAAACTATGTTGTAAGTGTCACTATTTTTCAAAGTTAAGACCAAAATTGCAACCAACTGTCTTCTCCCCCATCTCTCCAAACATTTGGTTTACCTCTTTCCTTTGACAGAAGAGCATTTGTGCCATAAAGCTTCAGTAATTCTGCAAATTATGTCATGCCAATGTGTCCTTTATAAAAAGCAGATTTGCTCATAGCATTGCAGTTGCTCTGTGGCTGCTCAGTGGCCCAAACGGTGGCCTTCTGACTGGTTTGACCTCCGGGTCGACAGCTGCCACCACACCACAGGGCTATTAGTGGAGCAAAGGCAAGCCGACAAACACAAGGTGCACTGCACATGCACACATTTAACATACCACATAAAAACTGCATACAAATGTATAAAAATTTACAGGCGTACACAGATGCCTGTGCGCGCCCATACGGTGCAAAAATACTGTGTGACACCAACACAAACAGCTGGGCTAATACCTTCACACATACACACTTCACACGGCTGCGATTAACAACTGCTTACACTTGTCATAAATACCTTCTGTTAAAGAAAGCTAAGGACGCCTCTCCTCACGTTCCCCATTAGAGTGTGCATCAGTGTGAAATGCACACAACTCTATGCAGCCTAATCCTGCAGACCCTTTTAAGACACCCATCTTTCGTTGGGTCCTCTCAACTGGATTTCCAAGGTCGTTGGACTCTGTTAAAAATGGCGTCAGGATGAGTTAGCCGAGCCCTAGACGCATCCAGATATCAACGCCTGAGGATGAAACATTCGTTTAGCACCCAGACAAATAAGCAAGTCTGGATTCTCCAAATGATACCTGATGAGTGATTAGTGTCCACTGTGCTGAGGCGTGTAAAAATAGGCCATTCTGTCATGTCAGTGTTATTCATGTGGCATCAATGGATGTGGTCACCTGGTTTTGTCAACTCAAATGTGTATTAACATTCTCTTAGTAGTCCCAGTGGTAGTTAATTACTTTTTCCGAAACACAAAATAGAACTGCAAAGTCTTTTGTGTCATAATTCAAACGCTGCTCAAGAACTTTTTTAAACAGCTCTCCCGCAATTTTATTAAATCTCTTTTTGGCTCTGTGTCATCTCATTGTTGCATCTTCCAAAAAAAGCCAGATCTGCTCCATTCCCCGTCTGTTCAGTCCTTGTAAAAACAGACACTGTGTTCCTGCACCAACTTCCTCTGAACATTCATTCTCGCGTCCAAGTGTAAGAGTGAAGGCTGCAATTAGAGAAATGAATAAACTGGCCGAGAGGTTTTTTTTCTGCTGAGTGCTGAGAACGCTGCCACCCATTCAATTAGGATCAAACTTGCAATCCTGGCGATTCCCACTGACCTTCTTGCAACACAGCAATTACCGCAACCGTTCTCTGGGGATGTTCATAAAAATGAAATGGGTCTTTGTGAAGCCGTAAAAAAAATCCCATATATAAAAGTGGATGCAGCACCGCAAGGGCTGCCAAGTCCTGACTCAACTGAGTGAGAGTACATCCTCCTATTTGTGCAAGTTTCTCAGATTAACAGCAATAATCATGAATCTCATCATCACAGAGACTGTCATTTGGACCCACTTAAAAACTCTAAGACAGGATATTTTATGGTGTTATCAATATGTGATATTTAGTTTAGGCCTGTCATCATAACTACTTTTGTTGGATAGTATTTTGTCTAAAAAATAATTGCCATTAACAATATTATTGTCATTTTGAAACCATTTTATGCCACTGATGTAATGACAATATAATAGCATGATTATGCAAGTACACCCTTTGAAAGAAAGATGAACTGTTCATTTTTAAGAGTATTGAGACATTTAAATATAGATTTTTTTAACATATTTAAAACACCTGTTACTATATACAAGTATGTAAATGGTACATTTATAGGAGTAGCCCAAAATTACTAAGTTTGAGACTTAATATTAAATTTGGCCAACAAAAAAACAAACAAGTGATACCTCTTGGGACTAAAGCCCCGTTTCCACCAGCAGTCCAGTATGGTTTAGCTCAGTTCGGTACACTTTTTTTTTTCCGTTTCCACTATGAAAAGTTGTGGATGGTACCAATGGAACCGTTCTGTACTGTCCACATTTTTGGTCACCCCTCTGTTGGGTACCTAGCACACAGATCTGGTACCAAAAGGTGGAGCTGTGAACACTGCAATCTGTTGATTGGTCAATAGCGGGCGGTCACTCTGCTCAGGGCTGAGCTGTGGCTGAAACTATTCATACTGTGGAGAGTTTTACATACATTACTAAACTATAACTATAAACAGAAATCACGTTTTGCTGCCTCTTGCAGCAGCTGTAGACTGAGAAACAAAGAACCTAATTCACTGGGCTGACTGCGCCCAACTTTTGAGGGTGGAACGTTACGGACCTAAGGTTCCAAAGGTACCATACCGAAAGTGTTTGGTGGAAACGGGGTTGTGCACTGCAGTAACTTCCATAATCCGTCCGGTGTGCTGCAGTTGGCTACAGTTGGATGGAAGGCCTAGGAGCTGGGCTGTGTACTGGTGAATTCACGAACAGGAAGATGAAGTTGTTGAAGGGTAAAACTACAACAGATTTTTCGTCTGGTTGCCAGTGGTTGGCAAGCTAACAACTATCAGGACTGCGGTTCTTTTACACCAAAGTGCAGCTGCAGGCTACCGGTAAGCTACGCTGTGTCATCTTATAAGTGTTTGGTCGTGAAAAGCCTGTAGTTTATGCTGACATCATTTTGGCTAAAATGTTGGGCAATATTTAGGTCAGCAAAATGATCAAGGTCATGTTCAAATATTGTATGATAGGTCAATAATGTAATTAGTGTGACAGGCCTTGTTAAGTTTATTTCAGATATTAACAACCAACAGTGACAAGTCTTTGCTGTATGTCATATGTGGTTATTTGACATTCCTTTTCTATGGATGACTGAATAGGTAGGAGGGGGTACGTGATACATGTTGACCAAGTTTCAAACTTCTGAACTCCTGGTACAGAAGCAAAAACTAGAAGTGGATGGAGGTGAGTTTGGGCACTTGTGGGACTTGGGGTTGGTGGTTGTCTCAGGTTACAACCCCCCTGGGAAGTGGGCAGCCTTGGGCAGGGCGACTGACGCCCCCCTATTTCTGCAGCAGCTATTTAAAGGACTAATTGACAGACCAGGGGAGAGGAGGAGGGCGGAGGGGCTGCCGGGGCAGCTAAGAGGAGTGGGGTTTGAGAGGAGAAGAGATGGGTGAGGAGTAGAAAGACAAAGACAAAACTTCTCTTCAGTGGAGTGCATCAAAGCCAGAGATGTTGACCTTTGGCGGTGACTTAGGAGTTTGATTAATGTGCACTGAATTATTCTTGTGGCTTTGAAACTTGTATGTCAATTAGTGCAACTGAATTCTGAGATTAGGATCTGATCTGAAGTATCTTAAAGAGAAAATCAAACTACTGAAGCAGCAATGCCAGATGTCCTATCCACCAAAGTGTCTGTGTGTGGACATACCGTGCTCGGCATCCGGAGGCTCCTCACAGCGCTGGCTGAAGCTCTCATATGAGTCCCAGCGAATCAGAGCATCCTGGGTGTTGTAGTCCACAGAAACACTCGGCCCGTTCTCCAGGTGGCCCAGGCCTAAGGAACACATGGCATAATGGGTAACGGTCATGACTGCCAGAACATCAGGTGCGATAATGTAAGTTGCTAAGATATGGTATAAAAATCTAAAAAGTCTACACCATATTCCCCTTTTAGTCAGGATAAAAAGAATTACCTCTGATTTTTTCTGGTCCATATGAGAAAACAAACTCCACCTTTCCATACTCTGGGAACCTCTCATCTGTACAGGGACACACAGTATGAAAGTGATTTTCTGTTTATAACAATGCACACAGATGCGCACAAACCCAAATGTGGGTGAATATGATGTGTTAAAACCTGTGCAGAGCATTATACTGACATACACAAAATAATACATATTGAAAATCACTGATTACATGTCAACATTTCATTTCAGTTTAACAAATTTAGGGCTCATTTATTTGTATTCATTTTGAATCTTAAAACAGGTGAAAACTATAAACAGTATCGATAATGATGCTGGTTGATAAAGATAAAGATCTTTTGCAGGCTACAGTTTCAATGTTTATTACAGTTTTTAAAGACTTCAAAGAGCTCTAGTTTAGCTTTATCATAATTAGCTCCTCTTTTCCACCTCCTTCCATAGTTTTAGCATCATCAACTGAGCTGCCTTCACCATCAGAAGACCCTTTCTACTTTTAAACTGCAGCACTTCTTTAGTCAAGTAATACTTCATTCCCCAATTGATCATTTGTATATGAATAACTCACCCTGTGATACACTGAATTCATGAAGAAAATGTTTTTCTCGTGTGCCTCCACGGTGAACGAAGAATCCAAAAAACTGAAAAATTCTTAGTGAATTGAAATCACAGGGGTCCACACACAATCCAAATCCCATCTGTATGCTCGGTGCTTCTCAAACAGACAGCTCTTTCTGATGGGGAACTGAACTAAAAGTGTTGGAAATACCGGCTGTAGAGATGTCTGCCTTCTCTTGAATATAATGGAACTAAATGGCACTCGGCTTGTGGTGCTCAAAAAAATACATTTGAAAACCTCAACAGCAATGTCTCTTTCCAGAAATCATGACCTGAATACTCAAGATAATCCACAGACCTTGTTGCGAGCAGTTTCATGCAGAAACTATTTTCTTTCCACCAAACTATATTGTATCACTGTGCAGAAGGAGGTGTGCATCTACTGCTAGCTCAACTAGTACCACTGAGCTAGCTAATGGTAAAGCTCATCTAAGGACGATGCCATTAATGTTTACATCTGGCACCATCATGAGCATGAGCCTCTCCTTCATGAGTAGATGCACACTTCCTTCTACGTGGTGGTACAGTTGGCGGGTGTAGTTCGAGGGAGAGATTTTAGTAAAGTTTTTATTTTTAAACTACGTTTTAGTCTCATCTTTTTTGTCAACAATATCCCATGCTGATACAGTGGCAGTTAGCATTTTATGACGTCGGTACCGTCTCCTCATCATCTTGTCTTAGTCATGGCAAAAAAAAGGGTTTTTGACGAACATATTTAATCACAGTTTTTGTTACTGAAAGTGCTCTCTTCAAAGCCAGACTCCATTGACAAAAACAGTTATTTTACCTGGGGAAGCTGCTGGTCTACTACTGCCTCAGTCAGTTAGTTTATTTGTGTTATTGTGTGACTTTGGTGAATCTGAACTAACCATTTAAAACACCAAAGTCACACAATAACACAAACAAATTACTGATGGAGGCAGTGGTAGATCAGCAGCTCCTGTGTATAGCAGAGTAAAACTGCTGTTTTTGTCAAAGGAGTCTGGCTTTGAAGAAAACATCGATAGGTTTCGCTTTAATTCAGTTCCTCATCATAAAGGTTGTCTGTTTGGGAAGTACTGAGCATACCACTGGATACATGAGACATGGATTATACTGCACAAGTTGTGTGACAGTTTGTAAATGGATATTTTGATACAGTTTTGCTGTTGGTAAACGTGGACCCCTATGACTTCAATTCATAAAGAATTTTCTCTGTATTTGAATTCTTCGTTCACTGTGGAGGCATGCGAGAAAAACGATGTTTACCCCACAAATTCAACGTAACACGGGGTGAGTAACAGATATACAAATGGTCATTTGAGGGGGTGAAGTATTCCTTTAATGTAATGTTCTGTGATCAGCAACTTGTATTTTCTGTATGATTACAAAAACACAAACATATATAAAGCAAAATCACACCCACCCAGAGAGCCGTTACCTTTGAAGGTCTCATCCAGCTCATTCTTCCCGAACACCACCCCCAGGTCGTGGATGGCGCAGGTGTGGAACTGCACCCTGAACATCACATCCCTGGTGGAGTTTCTGTATCTCTTGTGGTAACACTTCAGCTAGGGTGAGTAAGAAAGAAAACATCAGTGCATTGATCAATGTATCAATCAGTTTTAGTATCAGTACTATTATCATAAAATCCCACCAAGATGTCTCCCTTCAGAAGCAGGCCGGGCTCAATAGTGATGCAGATACTGGTGTTGCTGTCTCCTTGGACATTGCTGTAATGATAACAGTAGTAACTCTTATTAAAATCCAATAATTGGATTCAAATAGGGTCAGCTTTGCCCTGGATTCAAACACAAATCACACTGAACTGGAATAAAAGTTTCCATACTATATTCCTGATGTATAGACTGGTTGCATTGCCTGGTAGATCTTCAGGAAAGGACGGCAGCCTGTGAAGGGAAATAAACAAAGAAATTGAAACATTTCCAAGAAAACCAGCAGTTCTTTGTGCTTCTTTTTGGCAGAGGCAGATGCTCACCTCCTTTGGACTCAAAGTTGGGTATGCCGTGCATGATGACATGATGCAGGAACAGAGGCTTGTTGTTAATTTTGATGTGTCCGGAAAGAAGGCCGTTGAAGTACCGCACATACCTGCAAGGAAAGGAAAGTCTAAAAATCATGGACAACTGATACTCATTCTGATGGTTACTAAATAGCATGTCAGGACCCTTAGGCTAGATTACACACCAAATCCACACAGAATAAACCCTCATCCTGTGTGGTTCACCTCTCCCACAGCCCAACCAGAAGTGAATTCCACTCTGACGATAAAACAACCTTTGTCCGCTAAATGTCAGGGAGAATCGGTGTGTACAGAGGCCAGTCGGGGGTCTGTTGAGTTAGTGTGGTCTGGTTGTTAATGATGATAATGATGATGGTACTAAACGTGACCTTGACCGTGGGGTCGCTGCATGCAGATGCCACCCCCCCGTGCTCTGCTGTCAGTGGCCAGATGGTTTAGCCACACTAAGATTCAATTAGACTGAGCGGGGACGCCACGAGAGCAGCACTGTGAGGAGGAAGGTGCTTGTAGTTACAGTACGTGTGTGCGTGAGAGAGATGCAACATTAACGTGTTCTGCGTTTTACCAATGAATTGTCCTATATTAAAGGGAAATGTCACCCCAAAATCAAAAACACATATTCTTCCTCGTCCATGAATAGATGAATACTTGCTTGTGTAGCGTGATGCGGTTGGTGGGTATAGATCGAGAGAGGTGTTTTTTAACATACATCTTGTATTTTTCTGTCACAGTTAGTGTCTGATGACGTTAGTGTTGTCTTGTTATTGTTTCATCTTAGTCATGGAAAAAAAGGTGGTTGATGAACACATGTGGTCACAGTTTTTCGCTAACAAAATTAACCCTGCTTTGCACCTGTACTATAAGTATTGAATTATTACTGAATAGAAAGTCTCTTTATACCCCTGACATCGACTTAATATTGCCCCTCCATATATTGCATGACTCCTCTTAAACCTCAATAAATAGTGTTACACAATTCCAAATGATTGCTTCTGATCAACATTACAGATGGAAGCAATACCCCAAAGTTGCATCTTCATTGTCAGAAATAAAACTGTCAGAATAACATTACCTGAATGCATCAAACACTCTCCTTCCATTACCCATTTTGACATCCTCCCCATATTGTCTGAGCTATACTCAAGACAGAAGTAATAATATTTGGCCCTGATCTCCTTGCAAGGAAATTACAACCGTTTATTGGTCCTCTGGCAGCTAATAAAACCTACAGCGAGAAATTTATGCATCACTTTAGATTCTCAATTGAACTTTGAACAACATGTCAACAATCTCATTAAATCCTGCTAAGAAATATTAGCAAAATTAAATCAGTGGTGTCTTTTCCTTACCTAGACAAGCTTATTCATGCTTTTGTATTCTTGTGCCTCGACTACTGTAATACATTGTTTACGTGCCTCAGTATATCTTCAGTAGCTCGGCTTTAGCTAGTACAGAATGCTGCAGCTCGTATTTTAACTGGGACAAATTATAGGTGACATACCACCCTCCATTGGTTGCCAGTTAATTTCACAATTGATCTTAAGTTTCTTCTAATAACTTTTAAAGATCAACATGGTTTAGCCCCCCGTTATATAGTTAAGCTTCTGACTACCTATGCTCCGAGTCATGACCTGAGATCTGGAAGCCTACCCTCACTAGTTGTCCCTAGATCAAGCCTCTGAATTTCTGGAATTCCTGATTTGTATTTTCTGATTTGTAACTTTTGTGTTTTTGTTTCTTTTTGTTCTATTTTTGCCTCTGTACACACTATTTTTCTCAGCTCTTAACATTTGTTTTAAATATTGTATTGTTATTGTTGTCTTATTTTCATGCACGTTGTGAAGCACTTTGTGACCTTGTTTGGATAAGTGCTATACAAAAAAAATACTATATTGAACTTTTCTCTTCTTTTCTTTCAATATTTTGATGGCAATCATTCAGACACATATCCCAGGAATGTCTGGAGTGTGACATTGTCTAGCAATCATACCAAAAGTTGACACTATTATAACTTTTGTGTGGTATGAAAACAGCAAGGAAACTTGATATTGCATATTATCCAGTTTTGTGCCATTAATCAATTCAGCCCATTTCCATCTGAATCTGACCCATTGGCACACACAAGGCAGCCTGTCCTCTCAGCAGTCTGTCTGTTAGTATTATCAGCCAACATGGTAATCACTTCATGACACTAAAATGCTGCACGCAACACCTTTAATCCAAACTTTTAAAAGCTTTTATAGCAGCAGTACGTGTAGGTTGAGCTCATCTCCTACTCTTGATGTTAATGTCACACATTCCAGACCATAATACTCGCAGACTCCAGGGGCAGAGATAATTATATCCGAAGCAGGAAATAGCAGCAGGGCAGAGGGCAAGCCTATAGACCTGTTAGAGAATGGCCTGCTGCCTGATTCACAAGCCGAAATGAAGTGGTGTTAAGTCCCCTGCTGTTTCCTGTGTTTCCTCGTTTATTCCCCGGTACCTTAGTCCTGCTAATCTTTTCCAAGAAGCACTCAGATCAGGATTCTTCTCCCCGCAGGTGAAGAAGACAGACAATGAGGGGTCAAGCCTTTAAGAAGTTAATTGTCTAATAATGCAGAGGGGGATAATAATATAAGCAGATTTATGAGTTGAAGGAGGATGTCTCAGAAGATACTCCTCCTCGAGGGAGCTACATTCAAAATAAGAAATTGCTTAAATACCTTTAAACCCCTCATGATTGGTTTGAACCGTTCTGGTTTGGATTTTACTCCGCCGTTTTGCTCTCTATTCATGAGAAGACTATTATCTCGAAACACTCAATGCTAAAAGTGGAGATAAATTGCAGGAAAATATGCTCTGATATGCTAAGAGGACAGGAATGAATGGCCACCAAGCCCCGCAGCCTCCCCAGAGACACCAGAGGAATCCGTCAGACAGACAAGATAGATTACTTCTCTCCGTGCCATGACGTTCACTCACAATTATCCCAATTAAAACTAAACTGGAGATAAACAGAAGAAAAAGAGGAAAGAATTTCCTCTGTGAAATGTTTCGAAAACTGAGTGGGGGAGATGGAGTCGGGCCACAACACTGATCAGTTCTGTTGTTCAGTTCTGCGACTGACTGCTCGCTAAACCCCAGTGATTGTCCAATAATAGCTTAGCAACTGTAAGTAGGCAAGGAAGCCTCTCCAGCTTTAGACTTTGAGGCATTTTGAAGCATGGGACTGAAGTTAGAGTCTGTGGTTCCTTTTCTCCCCTCTCCAAATGAGCGTATTTGTAACATGAGCTGCAAGCATTCGGAAACAGCAGACAAGGCACTGTGGCAAAGGGTCAGACTCATAAAGCTTCAAGCAGCAAACGGTAACAACTGACCGTATCTGTGATGGCTGGCCAACTGGAAGTGCTTTGTCCTCGTAGAAACGCCTCATGGCAAACCTGTCCAATGCCTGGTCAGCACTGCATGACACAAAAATAGACAGATCTGGTTATTATTTGTCAAACTACAATGTATTATGGTTGGGCTGGTACCAAAGTTTACCACTAGGTGTCACACTTGACAGCTGCTCCTGAGTAGAACATAATAACACCCTTGCCCGGACAGTCAGTCTCGACTTTCTATCGGGACGTCGTGAGTTGTCCCAGATGTGGCGTCGGTTGTCGTCTACTATGGCACACTACACGAGATTAAACAATGGATTACTGAGTAAACACTCATTGTCGCTCACAATCCGAGCTGACACCGTACGACACTGGGTCAGGCGACAATTGGACTGATATCATGTAGTGTGAACCTAGCGTAAATCTGTCCTCATTACAACTTCATGAAGCAGCTGTTCTTCATCCATTGTGGCAATTTCAATACAAGCGACAAGAATATATAGAATCAAAATGGTGCGCTGCGTCAAGCAAGGCAAGATCTATTGTCTGCTTAAACTCCAAAGTCTTGGCAATCTAGTGCAGTTTTAGCCTTTTTCGAGAGATTAACTCTGCCATGTCACATCTCGTTACCCAAAAACCACTTGAACTTTCTGGTAAACAAACACAACGTGGACATCTGCAAGTTGGATTTAGCGCCATGACGCCATCAGCACAGATTGCTGATATAAACTACTTTCTAATTTGCCAGAACTTGTTATAATGACAAATGCTGGTTTCAAACTGGTTTAAGCTCATACACTGGACTGGACAGGCGACACCGGAAACTGACACATCTCTAAAGTGCTTTTTTATCTTTGGGAAGACCTGCATATTTTTCACAAGTTTGAGATTTAGAAATATCCCCTGAGTTTCATCATTTACAAGGCAGCTTTAAATCCTCCCGGCTCCATCCCACCTATTAACATCTGGTTGCATTAAAGAATGATGACATTTTCTGGAGTGCTTCTTCTCACAGAAAAATACGCCTGAATGTTTTGCCATAATAATCACATCGGTGTTTAATTTTCAAGGCTGCTCCAGTCCCAGACCTAGAGGCCTAACAGTGATTGACTGGTGCTCCCGTCCTTACAAAACCTTGTGAGGAGGAAATTCAAAGGACTGAACTACTTAAATCTAAATCTAACTAAATTCTTCACCTCTGCTGATCAATCTCAGCCAATAACAATGCAATACTGAATTTTAGGAAGTTGTTGGATGTATCTGCTAACCACGACATGTTTAATACCTTGCGGATATGTTGCTGTAGTGCATGTACGCAGCCACCACCACCCCTGTTCGACCTCGGTTCCCCTGCAACACAGAAACAAAGACAACAAGACTCAGTTACATGATTGCAAGTCTGAATCGAAAAAGCTTATTTGAAACAGGAAACATTTCAAAGGGATAAAAAAATCAGTTGTATTAATCAAAACAGAGGAACAAACAAATCCTCACATGTAACGTAGTGGTTAGCAAGCTGCTGAATTAAATTCGAAAACCCCAAAGCTGGAAGTATAAACAACATGAAATAATGTTTGATCACTCTGCTTGTTTAAAGTGACTGGCCCGACTCTAAAAAGCAGTGAGTCTATTCCAGAGTAAAGCAGTGGGGCTGGAAAAATGTTTTCTTTTCTGCTTTTTCTGCTTCATCTGGACGGCATGTGCAAATATTATATAGCAGTGTATGTTTGAACAAGACCGAATGGATTGTATAACTATAAGAATTAAATAACTACAAGATTTATGTTGATTTTAGAAGGTCAGAAGCCACATATGCATATTTCATTGCAGACATATTTTTCACATTTAAAGGAATAGTTACACATTTTTAGACTACTGTGGCAGCATTGGTGTAGCAGGGAGGCCATATTGAAATGGACTGCCTTGTTGTGAGAATGGACTGTGATTGGTGTGTGACTGATTTGAGCAATGATCCAGTCAGCTGGCTGTCAGCTGTGACGTATGACTTCCATGTCCTGCATGAACTAACACAAGGCTTCATTTTTAATTGTGCATGAGAAGGTGGGTGTTGCCCAATAATCCCTTGACAATAACAGATACTTTTGTTTTACATTCTGAGCAGTTGTTTACCTGTCACATTTTTCCCTATCCTGAGACCTGAGCTTTTTTGTTGGTATGCATGTTTAATTTATCCAAGCTGTTTGGGAATAGTTTGACCTGATAAGTATGAAAAACTAAGCATTATCTTTGAACAATAAGCATTAAAAAAAAAAAAAAAATGGGGGCACTGGGTTTAGTTTTAAGTGTCACAATGTGTGCGTAAAAAAAGTATAAAACTGTTTATTTCAATTCCTGAACATTGTTTTTCAAAAACAAAATTGCAAACAATGCAACATTTGTTCATTGTTTTGTAACTCCATGGGTTAGAGGTCACTGTTCAAGTCTAAAACTATTCAAAACAGTCATTTCAATGCCTGAACATGGTTGTGCAAAAGCAAAACAACACAACACAACACATCTATCTACATATATAAAAGCCTTGTAATTTGTTAGCTCAAATGTCCTTAAACGAATACTTCCATATTAACAGCGTCTTAGCTTGTTACTATGGCTAACATTTGTAAAAGCTGTATGCCATATCAAACTACAAATGTCATTAAGAATAAATAAACAAGTTTTAACCATAAAATGTGATCAGGTTTTGTTCCTTGTCCAGTTTTGTGCCGGGATCGATTGTGGATGGACTTGGCAGAGATGGCTGCCATCTCATTTTCACACAGATTAGTGTATTGAGCTTTTGCTACTGATAGATGGCACAAAAAAGTGTCCACGGACAAGGACAGCAGGGTTAAGTTAAGTAGAATGAAGCATAAAGTGTGATTGGTTTACCCCACTTTCTTACCAAAACCCAAAGCATTTTCACTTCTCTTGTCTAAACCGACCCAACCCAGTCAACAAAGGCAACAAGCACGAGTCAATCATAAGGAGAGTAGGGCAGGTCATGCCTTCACCACTCTATAGGGGGGAAAAAGGCATCCAGGTTATCTCTGCTTTACCTTGTTGTGCAGAACCACTACATTGCGCGCGTCTCCATTGAGCCACGTGTCGATAGCCTTGCACATGCTGCAGATCTTGTCCAGCGCTGGTGCATGGTGGTCCGGCCAGCCAAACTCCAGAACCTGAAGGGGGATTATCAGGAACAGAAGATGGGATTCTTTTTGGTTTGTTTCCTCTCAAACACAAGGTCACTTGGTAGATTTGCATGTTCAAATAACAAAGATGATGCAGCTTCTGAGCTGTTTTACCTTGGGGTTTAATTTTGATAAGTCAGTTCTCCAATCGCTGAGGTTGAGAATCTGAAATCAGACAGACAAGAAATATTAACATTGAAGCATGTGGTCCATTTTTAAATTGATTAGAAAGGGCACTTGGAAAGCGCAGACCTCCGCCTGCTGACCTATCGGGCAATGTTAACGCAAGGGAAAAATGATTGGTGTATCTGCCCTGTGACTTGGATCAGCTCCAAAATTAAATGTCTTCTTCCTTGACCCATGCTACACCCTTCCACAAAGTTACATAAAAATTGGGCACTTCACGCACATAATTTGACAAAATAAAGTTATAGGAGTCATATGGTTTACTCAAGGGGTGTTTCTCACCAGATAGTGCTCGCCATGTTTGGACCGCAGCATCGTCGCCACCTCCTTGAGGTTGGTGGTGTAGCTGCGTTCCTCGGCGCTGGCGGGGAAGCAGACAGAGATGATCCTCTCTGTGATGTAGACCAGGTCCACCTCATAGTTCTCCTCCATGGCCTGAACTACACTCTGACTCCTGGAGAGGCAGAGAGAGCGAGAGGTGTTTGTGACGGCTTCGACCTTTTTACCCTCCAAACACACCCCACCATTAACTCAGAGCCAGGAGCGCCAGGTTGGTCCACTCATAACTGCATTCCAGTTTCCAGTGATTATCATCTTTACAAGGACTGTTGTGAATCTCTCCTTTACAGCTGCTGTGAGAACATTTCCAGAACTCTCCAATTTCTCCCGGGGACTAACGACGGAGTTCATCGCAAACATCCACTTGATCAAATGTAAACTCCCACAGCTCACTCTTATATTTTTTGGAAAGGAAAAGATTTACAATCCTTCACTGACTGTTGACACGACCTCTGCTGTTGTTATGCAATCTACTCCACTGGCCAAACAGTGATCGGGTTTATTGGCCAGTGAGCATACAGTAAAGCCCCACATGAGGAACAGTCAATGCCTGAAGAATAACAGACAACAGAGAGGTGGAAGGATAATTTACATTCCTAGGAAAAAAGGTGAAATATCAACACAAACAATCCTTTTTTGATGTGCATTATAAAATAGAGTTGAGTTTGGGATCACAGTGGATTTACTACTTCACAAAAGTTGCAGAATTTATTTCCCTCCGTGTCCAAACAATCGCTTCGGAATCCTCCGAGTCATACTTTTTGCATCTCTGGAGAAAACCTGTTAAAGATTATGTTGTGGAGTCAAAGGAGCTTTTAACACTGAACAAAAAAAGATGCTTAAATACCTTTTGGTTAAACCGATAATGCTAATCTATCTTTAATTTATTCCAGACACCTTCACCATTCCTCCTGCTAGTTTTCTAATGATATAAGTGCATACATCTGCATACAGTATAACACAATCGCATAACAATGCTGTGTCTTACCGCGACTGTTTTCGCCTTATCTCCACACTCTTGCAGGACCTCGTAGATCCCTGGAGAGCACACACACATACAAAAACACACAGCATACACATGTACACAGGGTGGGGGAGAGAGAAAAGGACTCATAAGCAAACTCTGATCATGATGAAGATGTTTCTTTAATTACAATCTGACATTAAAGTTGCAAGCAGCAATGAAAACTTGCACATGTAACTTTTGATGTCCAAGGTCTTTAGATGGTACAGATAAAATTCGAAGTCATTGGATCAAATCTCTTGGAGGAGTTCATACGACCCCTGGGAGCGGCCAAAAATGCACAAAAATTACACATTTAATTAAAAATGGCTAACTTCCTGTTGGGTATGAAGACTTTTTTGCAAGTCTTGGGGTGATACATGTGCCTACCAAGTTCCGTACACGTAGGTGAAACCAGCTCTTAGTTTCACGAGTTTTCGAGCACCTTTAGCCCCTTCAAAAAAAAAAGGGGTTTCATTTGGAGGGAGACGAAGAAGGATAATAATTCCTTGGATTACAACTGGGCTCTCGCATAAGGATAAGCAGCAGAGGAAAAGGAGGAAGTAAGAAAAGAATGAGGATAAAGCAAAGAAAAACAAAATGAGGGGAGAGAACCAGAGGGGCTGTCTTGTAAAGTTGGTCAAATGCCACATGCACCACTCTGGTACACATCCCTTGAAAATACAGTTGAAGAAAGACAAAGCCAAGGAAGTGAAAAAGAGAAGGGAAAAGGAAAAAAGAATTAGGGAAAGAAGGGATGTGGCAATGTTGAGGAAAGAGAAGAAGGGAGAAGGAGAGGAGAAGACGCAGAGGAAGATGATGTTGTGAAGGATAACAGAGGATGAATTAGGGGACACGCATAAAAGAAGAAAAATTAGTAGAAGAAGGGATGATGTGGAAAAAGAAAAGGAGGAAGGGAAAACAAACAGAGAGGATGCAACAGAAAAACAACTAAGAGGAGAAGTTCAGTAAAGAACAGAGGAAAAGAAAATAATAAGAAGAAAGAGAAGAAGAAGAGATGACACACGAGAACAAGAAATAAAGGAAGAAAAGAAAATGATGAAGAGAAGACCACAATAAAGAAGTAGAGGAGAAATGGGAGATGGAAAAGGTGACGAAAGATGATAGATAAAAGGAAAGTAGAGGCAACAGAAGAAAAATATAAAAAGAAGAAAGTAGAGGGAAAAGGGATGGCAGGTATGATGAAGAAAGAGAAGGAGAGAGGATGAAGAAAAGGAGAAGAAACAGGAGAAGAATCTTAACAGAAGAACATAAAAATATGATTTAAAATTGGGGCGATGAAGACAGGAAGGGAAAAAAATAAGGAAAAGAAGTAGAAGATGAAGGGATGATGAGAAAGAAGAAAAAGAAAATGAGCATGGAGGAAGGAAATAAGAAGATGTAAGGAGATGTTCAGTTAAGAACAGAAGAAGAAAATAAGAAGAAAGCGTGGAAGAAATGAAGAAATAAAGGAAGGATGATCACAATAAAGAAGAAGAGGAGAAATGGAAGATGGAAAGAAGAAGAACAAGAAAGATGAGAGGCTGAAGCTCAGTAGAAGCAACAGAAGAAGAATAAAAAAAGAGAAGAAGCACAGTAAAAAAAAGGAAGAAGGAGTAAGGAGAGAAAGAAAAAAAAAGAAGAAGGGTGAGGAGAAGGGGAAAAGAAGAAAAAAATCACAATCCATCAGTGTGTTCCAGGAGAAAACCGTCCTGACTCAGGTCTTGTCAGGATTTCAGCACACACTTTAATTATCCTGTCCTGTGTCTGGTTATTTACTGAGGAGAGAGTGGAAGTCAGTCTGTTTCACTGTGACAGGACTGCAGAGGGAACATGTTACTAAATATGCCGGACTGTCGAGGAATCGCTGCATAATAGATGCTAGAGTTGGCTCTTCCTCTCACTGTTTGTCGGCCCAGAGGAGAGCTTGTCTGTATGAGGCAGCTGCCATCAAGAAGATGAAGCCATCTAAAAAGATAGAGTGACAGCTGAATTTATCTTCTCTATATGTTTTTCCCACAACGTCAGGAAGAGTGAGCGTTCAGCTTTACTGGTCAAGTGGTTAAACAGACGTACTGGCAAGAAGGGTCTCTAATCATGGCGCAAGGTTAAACACACACCCCAAAGCTCTCCATATTGCTGCCGGGCAGCCTCTCACAGATGAAGCTAATCCCACCCCCAAGAGCCAAAACGGGAAGCATAATTCTCCGTGATTTGACAGGAACCAGATGCTAGGCGGACCGCGGATGCTGGTGTTTGCAAAATGAAACAGCCTGTTCGCATGGGGCTTCGGGGGTGTTACGCCGCTACATTTCACATCACAGGAACAATCTGTTGTCTTGTAGCAACATGGGTGCACGAACGCCTCGTGAAAGTCAATGCAGCATGTAAAGTGGTTTTTCCTATCTGTGCATTTAAATGGAGTTTTCACACAGTTAAAGGCTGGTTCTCTGTCAAAAACACATGAAAAGACTGAAACCTTCAATAAATGCATCCTTCTTCATATTTCTTGAGTAGCTACTGTATAGTTTGTTCCTTTAGTGCTCTGTTGTTGTCCAAAAATATTTAAAAGACATCAGTGAGACATGCTGTTGCACAAAGTGACATGTTCTTTGATTTCCATGGACCTGGGCATTGTTGAGGGCATTGCGGTGTATTTTGAATCAATCAATCCTACAACAAATGTGTATTCATCTACAGCTGAAAATAGTTCCTATCAAATTGCTACTTACTCCTGTCTGAGTATTTAGAAATAATATTGTTAAAATATTAAAATTATGGAACAATGCCAGCTATATACAGTTAAGATACACATTTGCTCTATATTTTAGAGTATATTTAATCATGGATGGATTACTGAACCGGCCTTCCTTTACCTTCACCTGCAAAATGTCACTCGAAGAGACACATACCGTTCTGAAGGAGACTTAAAATGACCACAGATAATTACAAAATGACTACAAAGAGATGCAAAATGGTTTCAAAGAGACACAAAGAGACTCAGTGACTATAAAAAGAGGCAAAATAACCACAAAGGGACACAAAATGACTACCAAGAGATGCAAAGCAACTAAAAGAAGATTAAAAAATGATTACAAAGAGACACAAAATGACTACAAACTGATGCAAAATGACTACAATGACATGTAAAAACTAAACAAACTCAAAACAACCACAAAGTCACACAAAATGGCTAGAAACCAATGCAAAGTCACTACCAAAAGACTCATAACAACAACAGAAAGACACAAAGACTACAAAGAGACAAAGACTACAAAGAGACACAAAACAACTACAAAGAGATGCAAAATGTCTAAAAAGAGATGTAAACAACTACAAAGACTCAAAATGGCTACAAAGGGACACAGAATGACTACAAAGAGATACAAAATGACAACAAAGAGATGCAAAATTACTACAAAAAGATTGATAATGACTTCAAAGAGACTCTAAGTGACTACAAGGAAAAAAAGATGCAAAACAACTAGAGATGCAAAATGACTACAAAGAGATGCAAAGTAACTATCAAAGAGATGTAAACAACTACAAAGAGACTCAAAATGGCTAAAAAAAGACCCAAAATGACTACAAAGAGACTACAAAGAGGTACAAAATGACAACAAAGAGATGCAAAATGACTACAAAAAGATTCATAATGACTTCAAAGACACTCAAAGTGACTACAAAGACACACGAAACAACTGCAAAGAGATGCAAAACAACTAGAGATGCAAAGTGACTACAAAGAGATGTAAACAACTACAAAGAGACACAAAACGACTCCAAAGGGACATGAAATGACTACAAAGAGACACAAAACGACTCCAAAGGGACATGAAATGACTACAAAAAGTCACAAAATGACTACAAAGAGACAAGAAATGACTACAAACTGCAAACTGCAAAGCAACTCATAACGACTACAGAGAGATGCAAAATGACTACAGAGAAACACGAGATGCGTAACGAAAATAAAAAGATGCAAAACATCAGCAGAATGAGGCTTAACAGTTCTACAGTATGTGTGTCTTGCTCCAATGTAAGACAGGTGGTGGGGCCTTCTGCATGTCTGTGCCCAGGGGCCGTTTGTCTCATAATTCCATAATTCGTAATGATTTATAAATTAAAAAAATCACAAATCAATTTGTTGAAGACCTATGATATGATGGAAAGCTCCAAAAGAACTACTTTTGACAACTAAAAAAAGACTTATCACACATACACAAAAAAATCAGCCTTTAAAAACCCCCATTTTGGAGCATGTTGGACTTCCTGTGTGGGAGTGGCCTACCTTGCTGAGGTACCCAGTACTCCACCTCCAGGATGAACGCAGGTGGGCAAAATGCCTTCGAATGGATCTGCCCAGAGGCATCTCTATAGGTACTGGAACCACTTCTCTAAATTTGACTATTCAAATAATAAAATAAAAACTATCCAGCTTGTCACATCACACTTGGTGCTGAAGCGCTACAAAGAAGCTCGAGTTCCTCATTATAGAAAAGATGCTAGGCGCTGCGCTAGTTGTGCCAAACTTCATTAGCGGTTATGTAATATATATCCTGATGCATCTTCCTTTTCTTCTTTCCCTCTCGACTGTCTTGCCCGTGCTTTCTCCTGCTTTCTCTTTCCCTCACGCCCACTTTGTGTTCTCTGGAACTACTCCTCCCTCGGTCTCATTATCTCTCATTATTTCTAACTCCCTCCTGCTTCTCCTTTCTTGACTCCCTTTTATCCCCGAGCCATGTGTTTGTGTACTGTATGAATACACGGTATGTTCGTGCTTTTCTGCTGCACATGTGTGTGACCTTAATTACCCTTACGAATCAAGTGACGACCAACGCATAGAATATGGAATAAAAACAATGTCTTTTTAATCTCAATATTTCCTTGTTGGTTGGAGCAGTAAAGTGGCTTGTCATTACAAGTGTTGAGAAATTTGAAGAGCCATTTTTCTCCTCTGTATGCTTTGTGCACAGTCACACAAATTTACAGCAGTATTTTTGATTTAAAGCCTCCCATGCTCTATTCACTCCTGAGCCACAAACTGATTTAAGAAGTCCCCACAGTGTACTTGGATGACCCTGACAGGCCCCACGCTGACCCATTTGTGGTCACAATGGGGTGTTTCGGCTCAAAACCACCACAAATGTGTCCTATATGGACTAACCAAATAAACATTCCTGTGTACTGTCCATACATACATATTTGAACAAAACCCCATGATGATGTTTCTTGGATCAAGTATCAAGGCAGAGAGCATTCATCCCAGGGTGACATCTAAATAAATGAATGGCTTGCTTTGAAATCCAGCCAGAATGTATAGATTTTCTATTTAACTTGAAAAGAAAGCGAGCTGGTCTCATTTGACAATGCTTTAACAAAAGGGAAAACATAGATAATAAATCAGGATCAAGACTTCAGCCGAGGATGCAGCTAATTTTTAAGTGAAATGTCTGGTTAAAGGGGCTACGTCTCTAGTATTTACTGCCAAACACCAATACGTCAATGTCAAATTGTTTGTGACAACTTTCTATAATTACAGTTAAAAAACAAGACCATGGTCAAGACAATTAGTAGCCTGTGTCTCAGTATTTTTAGTGCTAGCATTTCTCATTTTAATTACTCCCACATTTCCCATAAACCCTGTTGCAAAAGAGGATGTTGCTACTTGTTTCAACCCTTAATCCATTGTTTTGCTGTTTGTGCATTTTACTAAACGGGATGAAAACAATCTTACACCTCGTATTGCGCCAGAAAAAACAGCACTTGCTTTCTGTTAGTGGTAAATAATGAATCAAATGCAATGCGGTATTGATGTGAATGGGCAACTATGCCCCCTTCCAAAATCCATGTTATTCCTATGGTCTAAAAAAGTCTGAACATAGAGGCGAATATGAACAACTCTCTCCCAAATCCAAAAACTAGAGCGCTAAAGCTCAAATTTGTGATGTCATCAAGTATAAAGTCTTGCGCTGCTCCATAGACAATGTATTGAAAAGATGTTATAGATGACACTGAGAGCAGCCAAGAGAATGTTCTGATTATAGACTGAATCCCCATAACACTGTGCTAACAAAAACAGTCACTTCCTGGTAGACACTGGCAACTGACTTCAATTGCAGACGTTTGTGAAGTCAGTAAGCTTCTTAATTCTGTTGCCATTTTCAGCCATCACGTTAATGTTTAAAGATACATATTTGAAGAAGGTGGTCCAACTGATGTTTCTGCAGTGCCTAATTTAAGTACCTTGTTTCTTTGCTAACATCTTTGATAAACCAAATTTACAGGCATGAAGGGTTAGCAATGCACCACTGTGAATGGAGGGGGGGAGTAACTAAAAAGGTCAATATCAGTTGAAGTCTACACTGGATTTTTAATATTTTCACTGCTTTACCTTATACACTAACTAATAAAGGCAACAGTTGACCAGCAACTCCTGTTTCTGTCAATAGAGTCTGGTGGCTTTGAGATGACGGCTTCATTTCCCTGTCAGGAAGGGCTGTCTGACGGCAAAGTAAAGCAGTGACAATATTCTAAAGATAGTGTACAATTAAACTGATATTGATTTTCTAGGGGGAGGACCTTTTTTTAGGTGACTAAAAACTAAGCACCATGCTCAGCACTGTTTCATTTTATACATGTAATATGGAGGGTTTCTACCAGGAAGTTATTGTAAACAAAGTAATTTGGGCTAAATCATGGATGTATAACGAGAACTAGGAACAGCATTGGAGGCAGAGCCCCATTCACTCTAATGAAAGCTGCCCAGTGGCACCTGAAGCCAAAAAAGTTTGATTTCCTAGGTATAAAATTCCCCGGATCTTCCGCAATGTTGGGCTCATAGAGCAGTCCCACTAGATACTTTGCTGGACGAACTTCCCGTTAAGCCCTCCACTAACTTAAATGGGGATAATATGATTTAATTATGCAGTTCTTCCAGACCAAGATGTTCTCATAGAATAGTTCGTATTTTATCCCCCACGCATGACGTTATGTTCTAAAGTACAGTTATGTAATTAACGTAAAGTTACAGAGGTTAGATTTAGGCGATAAAAGTTACTGTGGTTAGGTTTAGGAACAGAAACATAGTTGGGTGTTTTTAGGGTTAGGCAAGTAAAGTTACTTAGGTTAGCTCACCCTTTTCCCATTTAAGGGCAGTGGCCTTGTGGGTAACCTGTGAGGGTGCTAGAAGCTAGTTACCAGCTAATAATGAGCCAAGCTGAATTAATGTAAATAAGCCAGCGTGTTCTCAACTACGGTTCGGAGCTGTAGGCTGTCACAGAGAGAGGTAACAGGATGTACCTTAAAATGACTCCGAGTTTACTCAAAGTTAACACGGATCCGAACATGTGACTCCAGGGGAAAGTCCCCAGTGAAAGTCCATTTTTTTGTGACCCATCCACCACCCCAACCTGGGTGGGTGAAAACAGAACTTAGTGGGTCCACAAAATCAAGCTTCCATTCACTATTTGTAGAGCAGCTCCAGACTTTATACTCTGTGACATCACAAGTTTGAGACTCTCTGGTTTCTAGCTTTGAGAGAGAGTAGCTCATGTTCACAAATATTGATTGAGCCTTCCTAGTCCATTGAAATACCATACTGGAATTCTTAAGTTAGTTGGGGCTCCCCTGGAAAGGAAGACGCCACAATATTCTATATTTTGAGTATAACTGCTGACTCATTGTCAGCTTGAGGGGCAGCCCAGGAAGGTTTGTAGCTTGTTTTGTTGTGGTTGACAGTAGCTGTTGTTAGCATGGATTCACAGCTGCTAATTGCAACCAAATCCTGCAGTGAACATACATGCATAGAAATATCTACATCTAATTAAAGATGTTATTCAGATATCATCCAGACCCTGCTTGTCAAACTCTCATTCGCCCGCTCTGTACATCTTCTTCTCTCTTCCTCTGTGTGAACTCACAGACTGTGAATAAATCTCCACACAGTCTGGTGTACACAGACCAATCTGTGTTTATAATCTCACTCTGAATCACCGCCGCGACTTCTGCTGCCGATCTAAACATTCAGGCGATGTCTGACGCAAACACTGACTCATTATCCTGACTCACAAAAGGCAGAGGAGAAAAAGCAGGGATGCAAGACTTCAGCGCTGCTTTTATCTTTAGAATAAATGTTGCTTCTGGTTTCGTGAAAAGGGAAATAAAGACATGAGCCCCTTATAATCCAAGAACATTTTAAACAAGCTAACAAATTTCTGCCTTTGTGATTGCAGGCTCTAAGGATCTGCTGTCTTTTTGCATTAGCAGTGGTTCTTTCCTCTCTTATTTTTCTGGAATCTTGCTTTCTTGGAAACCCACGGCCCGTACCCACACCCTTCATGGTTTAGCAATGTCAAGCTAAACATGCATGCCTAGTCTCGGGCCAGGGCTTGGCAGCCATTTTTGGCACAGACCAGGCACAATTTGCAGTGAACTGGCAGCAACAGATGTCACGGCAGCTTTTCTCATTTTGTAAGGTATGTACCAAATATTTCTTTACACTGGCACAGAACACAGAGGGGTTAAATCATTTACCTCAGGCCACCTGGTTGTTCTGACTCAGGCTGTGCCACTGGAATAATCATGGACTTTTTCATGGCTCAGTTCATTACCTCTGAAAATTAAGAACTGTATTTATGTTTTTGAATACACGTTAACCCTAAGAGAACCATAGGACTGTGTGATTTTGGCTGACATTACTGTCTTTAAGAGGCTGTGATGCAAAGGTAGCAGTATGTTCCAAAGTAAGGCTAATTTTTGATGAGGAAAAAACTGGCATGGCCATTTTCAGTGGAATAAAAATGGGTCCTTTGGGTACCCACAAGTCTCCTCTTTGTAGACATGCCCACTTTAAGCTAATCCCATGCAGTTTTTTGCATGCAATATAAATACTGGGGCCCCTAAACAGTCTTGGGATTGCATAAATTGGGTTTGACTGGAACACTGAAACTCTCATGGATTCAGTGAGCCCATTTTTATTCATGTGTGATGATGTAAGTCCCCACAATAGCCATTTCATAGACGATTTTTTGAAACAGCCATCACTGTATAAAATTACCTATTGTGACCTCTAGGATAATCATAGCCTCTTGAGACTTTACAACCAAAAACTAGACACCCCGGGCATTCGGAGGACGTATGGTTTTCATAGGTATATTGACAGTAAGGGGGTTTCTGAGCAATGTCCAGAGCAGAAGTGCTGTCCATCCAATTGCCAAATCTCCACATTATAAAAGTTTTTCATTTTTCAGTGGTATTCCTCAAGGTTTTGGTGTCTTAATGAGGAATTCTGGGGGATTTTTGTTCATTTTATCAATTCTTGAGTGGTCAAAAATGGTTACATTTGAAACCAAATCTGTGTAACAAATGGTACCAACCAAAAAATTGCTGTAATATAACAGTTTAAACAGGCACCTAACCAAAACACAATATTTATTACATATTTATGGGAAGAAAATTTTGACTCATGCGGTAGATCTCAAGTTAATCTCCATGTTCCCAGCTTTCACATACTGCATTTACTGCTGACCAGCTATCTCCCACTTAAGATCCCTTGCCCATACTAAAAAAGACAAAAATTGGGCCTATGGTAATGTCTCCTTCTTTACCATTAAAAGTTTCCAGTTAATGGTAAATTTAATCAGGAGACAGGTCCGTTTCATTTTAACTCATGTAAAGTCTGAATAAAGGTCCAACCCACAGAGTAGCAACGGGAACTCTGTTTGACTTGCTGTTGTATTGCATGTTGCTGCCACCTTCTGCAGTGTGCAGGAACAGGTGGTGGGATTTGCATGTTGGGTCAGAGCTTAACAGCCTTAATAATAATCAGTTATGATTAATTTATCATCCATTAATTGATTGTACTTTAACAGAAAAAGTCTATAATTATTTCAGTACACACTCCAGAGTCACTGCGCAAGAACCCAAAAGTACACAAATGTATGTGTAAAGGGTGCCCACATACATTTGGCCTTTTAGGTTGTACATAAGGATTGTTATTCCAGCGCTTTGCTGCATAACAATAACATTAGTTATGATAATGAACAGCTTTTTAAAGCATGTCTGCTAATAAAGAAGAGGTGTTACTCACCGGTGTATCTACATGCTTTAATGGCAGCTGAGGAGTGGGAGGCTGGAGAGAGAAGCGAGACAGAGTCAGTGGGTTAGTCATTGTTTCTTTCACACCGAGGAAGAAACAACACGGTGAGAGAAAGGATGAGAGAAAGAGAGAGAGGAGGAGGAGGAGGAGGAGGAGGAGGAGGAGGTGGAGAGACGATGTTTTATAGACCCATCTCTCCACGTCTGGCTGTCTGTGATACACCAGACACACAGTCATTCTATTAACCTTGAAGGAAATACTGTTTCTGTCTCTCTGATCTATACACACTTTGCCTGACATACATACTTCAGGGTGAGTGTAGGATGAAGGGAGGTCTTTTCCTGGACTGGCTCAACTTAACCGAACAGTCAGGACCATTATGGTTCTCAAAACCTATGCCAATTTTCGGGGTATATCGCAATATATATCATAATATATTGAACCACATCCTCCTCCCCACCAATACAGCAATAGGGGAAATGGTCAAAATGGTTTTGGTGCTGGTTAAAAAAGGAAATGTGCAAGGAGGCAACTGTTGTATGTCATAGTAGGATCTGCCAAATTATCTATAAGTAAAGGTAAGTAAATTTAAAGAATAATCTGGTCAAAAAGTGGTGCAGAGATGCAGAGATGAGAAACAGAGACAGTATGTGAGAAGTGGAAAGAAAGTATGTAACACACACACATACACACACACACGTACACACAGAGCTTGACAGTGATCCATGTGTTAAGGAAAATCTCTTAACTGAGTTAAGTACAGCGTCTCAGCCTGATGTGAGCTCTATAAACAAAACCAGGGTCTGTTTAACAAGCCGCTGCAGTCATTTAAACCGGCCGGCGTCCAAAGTAAATAAGTGAAAAGTAGTTACTGTTGCTTGGAATGTTCCTAATTTGGTCATATCATTGGTGGTTAATCCTGAAAATATAAAACAGGACGGACTGCGCCACTTTTTATTCGGCTAAATTGACTAGAAACCAGGAGAATGATCAAATGGCTATGCCTGCTGGTTTTCTAATCATGTCCCCCCATTTGCTGAGCGTGCATTCTTTGTGGAAGTGATTGAAAACTCCCATTTCAAGCTCATTAAAGTGAAAATGACTCAAGCCTCAGTGTTGCAGTGCGTAAATCACATTTTGTCTTGTAAAGAGCAGCCCCTAGAGGAAAGGAGAATAATCACTTTGACTGCAGCTAAGTGTCTGTCCTCTTCTACTCTGTGTGGCATTTAGATAGCATCCTGGATGTCTCACACCAAATCAGTCACTTAAGATACTTCTTTGGTTGCTGTGTCCCAACTGTATACTGTTAGTTGATTGTCTAGTTATGTTTTTTGTGAATTAAATTTAAATTCACACTTGAAAAATTGCACATTTAGATGCTTGAAAATACCAGCATGGGGAGTCCATCCTATTGGCCAAAGTGTGTGAGATGCATTCTACTTAACTGCAGTGTGCTCAGTTCAAATTCAGATAGGGAACATTACTGCGTGTCACCTTTAGCCTATGACACTCTTGACCATCTTCTCTCAAATAAAGAAAAAATGTCCCAAAATACAAACAAACAAACAACAAAAAAGAAACTATGGAGAGGAAAACCAGAAATGATACCTCAGAAAACAAAAGAAATGTATGTATTAAAGGTACCCTGTGGGGCGAACTTTTTATGACTGAGTCCCAGCATTAGTCTGATTCACATTCCTGCCAATGGTTTTACACTTTTCCTCTGATCTACAGGTAGCCATAACACCCAAAAAGTAGTGCAACAATGTGCGTACAAAGTCAATGAATAAGAGGATTGATTGGTACTGTGCCCAAGTACGATCACCGCCGTTCAGCCTTCACATTGGCAATATAATTCTGTACTCGAGTACACTTACATCATCATCTATGTGACATTTTTGTCATGCTACTGTACAGTGCAGGCAAGGGCGCTGCATAGAGACACTGCTGCCCTGGGGACTGTCATCAGCGGGGATCAGTGGAGCAGGAAGACATGGCTCTGCTCCTGGCCAGAGGAAGAGCTGCGAGAGCTGTTGGGTGCGGACTTCTGACTGCAGGTTGAATGCAATAGCAAAGGCAGATCTGGATCTGTCTGCGGCAGACTGCGCAGACCCATCCACCACCCTTCCCACTCGCCCTTCTCCGACTTCCGCCGCCTTAACTTTCTTTGTTGTCCCGCCGCGCTCTCCCTTGACGCCGCTGGGGGCTGTTAAACTAAATGGCAAACGGCTGTGTATCATGCCGATGTTAAGGGACGGCTTTTTCGTTGGTGTCTGATGCCGGAAGTCATTGACCAAGTGCTGGTTTTTGACGAATCTGGAGTGAGACCGCCAGTTCATTCGTGTTGTGTTTAAACATCTGACTGCTAGATCCTAGAGTTGTTTAAATACAGATTCCAGTATTAGAAATGTCTCTGATACCGTCTAAAATGCTGGATCAGGTATCAATGAGTAAGTTTATGCACCGATCCGATTCTGTCTGATATAGAGGCATCAGTATCAAATTGAGTTTCGTAACTGGTTAAACACTTCTTGTAGTCTGTGTTCTGGTACAGTTGGAGTACACATAAACTGTACTCGCCACCACCTTTTAAAGTGGCCCTGAGTATGGATTGGCATACTGTGCCCAGGTACAGTACACAGTGTCCACACGAATCGAATGATCTGGACTTTGTGGTCGAATGTACTCAGATCCAGGCCCTGGTCCCTGATGTGAAAGCCAACCTAGAGTCAAACTCTGCATTGCGTCATTCTGCACAGGAAAGCTCAAGCATTCAAATGTAAAAACATATTTGAGTCGATGGGGACTTTCAAGAGAGAGGGAAATGTATTCAACATGCCGGACCTCGAGGGTACACAAAAAGCATTTTGGTGAGTAACAATGAATATAATCAGAAATGTTGTTTGTTTACAAGAAAACTCCACAGGGCACCTTTAAGTCCTCACAGAAACATTCCTTTAAGTCTTCTAAATTTGACATTTACCGTGAACTTTTTGGTTGACTTGTCAGGTGCTCATATTATTTCCTGTTATAAAGTATTTGAGAATATGTGTTATTTAAATTCTGATTGAATAACTGTATCCTAAGGTCATATTTTCACCTTTTTATAAGATCAAAGAGACTGCTTAACCATCATTGTCACTGCCAGCATCATCACGACCGGTGTCTTGTTTGAGTTATAGAGACAGGATTTTCCTCCGAGGAAAGCTCTTGTGGTCATAGCCTCTGACCTTTGACCTCCAGCAACGACCTCACAGTGCTGCCTGTGTGTGGTTCTGCCACAATTCCAGGAAGGATCATTGCATTATGTCGGGGGCGTCAGAGGTCAGCAAGATCTTTAAAGACTCGTTTGTGCACAAACTCACACACACACTGCACAAACACACATGATACACTCACCAGCTCATAGTTGGTAGTTGTTTGACATGATGTGGTGACCTGTAAGGGGAGAAACAGAGAGATTATGCATTAGAATTTGCTGCAGGAAGCTGTAGTATCTGACCTTTAAGTAGATCACATTAAAAAAAGAGCAGAGGGACATAAACTAGATGCATCGTTTTGTTTTAAAAACTGTAAGATTTGCATCTATTTTTGTAGAAACAGGGAGAGAGAGACATCTCTAAGTGTTTCCTCCTGAATGCCTGAGTATCCCCCAAATCGCCCTCAACAGTACCAAAATAACCACTGCCTTTTTGACTGTTTCTCTGTGTGGGAAACATGTCAGCACCTCTCCAGACAAAATCATATTTGGCACAGAGTTCATATTGAGAGAAAATGCTTCCTGAAAAAGTCAGAAAACAATTAAATCACGCCGTCCTTTCACACATGAGTTGACACTTTATAATTCTTTTTGCATGATGTTTTTGTTCTGTCTGAGAGAGTCAAGGAAAAACACAACACAAAGTGCCTCGTCAAGCATGCCTAAAGCAATTTCACTTGTATTCAATAACAACTAAGGTCAAACATCATGCGAGAAGTCCATCTTACATTTTGATTCACACAGTGGATACTGGAGGGCGCTAGGACCCTGGCGCCGTCCCGACCTGCTCTGTGACTCCGCATGCACCTTGAGCACATGTCAGGCCATGCAACACATATGCCGGGATCGGACTACACAATATTTTTTTGCCATTCCAGATGGTCGCTGTGTCAGATTAGGTGATTATAGAGTCATAACTTCTTGCTGCGATTTGGCAGAGAGACATGGCAGATTACACGTTGGATGCTGACCAATCACAGCTTGTCTGTCTAGCCGTCTTTCACTATTTGGGTGATGTCTGGAGGTGATTTGGAAAAAGATGCCAGAAACTGACTTACTCTTACTTTTGTAGCTGCAGTGTTTTATACGTTACGGCTTGAGATTGGGATTTATGGTGGTTTTGGTGAGGTTGTTTTAAGGCTGCTTATTTTCTTGATTAATGTTTTGTCTTTAAAATGTTCGAAAATTATGAAAAATGTCACAGATTCCCAGAGCCAAATGTGACAAGTGTAGGGGGCTTCCAGACCTAACCTGTTTGGTCCAGTTGAAATGAACCCAGGTCTGTTTGCCCAGTTAGTACGGTTCATTTGGGCTGAGGTGAGAGCTACAAACTGAACCCTGGTGTGGACCAAACAACTGAACTGACGCCACCTGAAATAGTGGTCTGCTTCTAAGTGGACTCTGGTGTGGTTTGTTTGAGGTGTGAAAGACAATGAAACAACTGTAGGATTTTAAGATGGCAAATATGTGATTTTAGCTTGATTGTTAAAGTTAAAATGAGGTGGTTAGGTTCAGGAAAAAAGAACAGGGTTTGGCTTTAGAATCTTACGGGACGCTAACACCACCACTGTTAAACTATAATGGCAATTGGCTGCATATCATGCTGGCGTTGAAGGACGCCTTTTTTGGCGTCACTGCCCAAGTACTGGATTTCGATGACTTCGGAGTGGGACTGTGCTCGGGAGGACTGGATGGGAAAGGTGTTTGAGAGGATAAAGGCTAAGTATGAGGAGCTCTCAGGCGAATGCCGAGAGCAATGGATGGAAGACCCGATGCTAACCCATCAAGGTCAGCTGCCGAGGATTTGCGGGCTAGCTGCTCGACAGTTGCTGGGAGTCAGAGGACTGCACAGCAAGAGAGCCATCAGGAACATCGATGAAGCTGCTGAGAGAGCATCAAGATGGCTGTGGATCAAGAGGGGTGATCCATGGACCACACTAGCTACCAAGACACAGGTCAAGATCTGAGCAATTCTGGCTAGGTCGCCTGGGCGATGGTGTATGATGCTAAAAGCCCCGAAACGCCCAATGACCCCAAGTAAATCAGTTCATTAAGTCCGTTAAAAATGTGTGTGACCCAATAAATGTTTTGCATTTCTACTTGAAAAATGACTATTATGATTAATCTACCATCATTCTAGCTGTGTCTATGTTAATGAATAGTAAAGGTGCTGTTGTGTTGGATGTTTAAATATTATTATCAAAAAAAAGTTAATATCTTGGTACCTTCAACAAGTAATACCAGCAACTAGCACATTACTGCAGTAACCCTGATCTCAGGTCAGTTGTATGGCTAATGACACAAAGGGGTTTTTCCATCAACATCACTCTTGGCAAAGCAGTCTCATAGAGAAACAGAAAGCTTTGCACTGTAAGTGTTTTTTTCCTAGTAAAACAACAGTACGTTTCCCAACAAATACAACTGGGTGGCACACCAGTACTATAAAATGCAGAGTGGAGGCCCAGTACCTGTTGCCAGACCTCCCAGCAACAGTATCACTTGTCCCCTAATTATACTATCACCTCAAAATTAGAGCGGTTTTGATTTCCTGATGTTGCAATGCTACATGTAGCATCTTTAAATAGCAGGATATTTTAGCACTCAAAACATTTTGCTCATTATATCCATGGCATGCAAGTGTGGCTCCTAATAGTCTGCATCACCCTGTGCACCACAAATCACTGATTACGATGCGTAAACAGGTCCTCCCTGGCCAGCTGAGTGACTTCCATCTGATTGCATTTACTTTAATGCACACAGATAAACATGCATGTGGGAGTGCACACATGTGCATGGTAATTGAGTGGGTGCAGTGCTGCAACGTGTTGTGAGGTGACGGATGTTTACGAGCGGTGAGATGAGAACGCTCTATCAGAAGACAACAGACGCAGGCAGGAAGGAAGCTGCCGTAATTAGTTTGCTCTGGGAAAACAAAAGACTCATTGACTTTGTAATGCTATCATCAAGCGTATCAGAATACAGTAGTGGGATAACATCGCAGTAGAACAGATCCCACCCAGTGCATGCTGATATGCAATGTGATGGCATCAGTCCACCAGTCACTGCTGATACAGTCATGTGCTCCACTGAAAACATGAAGCTGACAAGAGCATACTGAGATATTTTATGATATTGCTACAAAATGTTTGCGCTAATTTCTATGTTTATATGCGTTACTGGCACACTGCAGTATGATCTGTACCTTGAAATCAACTGCTTGCTGATATTAAAGGGGCAGTTTGGTGTTTTTGAATTGGGGTTGTAGGAGATACTTAACCCCCACAGTGTATTACCTACAGTAGATCGTTGTCTATGCAACTCCAGTTTGGAGAAGCAGACAGGAGAAGCACCACAGAAGCTAAGCAATGCACTGCTGTGAATGGGGGCCACAGCAAAACATATTTTAGCCACCTAAAAAAGCAATATCAGTTTAAATGTATACTAAATATAGAATATTTTTTAACCACTTTATCTTGCCGTTAGACAACCCTTTTCGATGGGTGCCATTGTATTTATCTATGCTTTCTTCAAAGCCAGACTCCTTTGACAAACGCAGCAATTTTATCTTGCAGAACACGGGAGCTCCTGGGCTACCACTGCCTCGATCGTTTAGTTTGTTTGTGTTATTGTGTGACTTTGATGAATCAGAACTAACCCTTTAAAACACCGAAGTTACACAATAACACAACAGAACTAACCGCTCAAGGCAGTGGTCGACCAGCAGCTCCCGTGTTCTGCGAAGTAAAATTACTGTTTTGAAGAAAGCATAGATTCAGTTTAAGTTAATGTTCAGTTCCATGTTGGAGAGAGCTGTCTGACGGCAAAGTAGAGGGGTGAAAATATACTCAATATAGTGTACACTTAAACTGAGACTTTTTGTGGGTGGCTAAAATATGTTTTGCTGCTAGGTTGCTAGCTTCCTTGGTGGAACTCCTGCCTGCTTCTCCAAACTAGGGGTGTGCCAACCGCCATCTACTGTAGGTAATACACTGAGTACCTCATATAGCCCCCTTTCAAAAAATCAAACTATCCCTTTAAGAGCCATTGTTAATGTTATAAAATCTGATGTTATAAACCAAAATTTACAAGCCTTCAGTCAAAAATCCCCCTCGAGGCAGTGTGCAGTAAAAACAAAGATTTTACAGACCAAATCTATGTGGCTCAAACCATCAGTGGTCAAGATGTCGGGTTAATATCCGGTATTTAATAAAAGGCCAACAACAGTTGGACCTTGTCCTTGTGTGTGCATGTGTATACATGCGAGAGTAGCCATTGCTTTGGAGAAACTCTCAACCTGGAAGACATCATTTTGAATCTCTGGGTTAATAAAGTGAATGAGTTACAACTGTTGCTGCTGCAGGTGCTACAGGGAAGTGGCTAAAAGTGAAAATGAGGAGGGAATGTGGTATCCATTGACAAGGATGTATGAATGAAGACTGTCTGTTGCAAAGTAATAAACTCAGTGGTGAATAATGCATGCACCAATAATGCATGGCGACAAATAACTGAGGAGGCTGAGGAGGTGTATAACCAGTTTTTTGAAATATTTTGTTAAAAGACATATGATCCACCATGCATGCATTCTATATGTTACACAGCTAGCGTATTAGCAATGTTAGCTAGCTTAACATGCCATTAAAAAAGTGCATACGGTCCAAAGTCTGTTGCAAAAGTTCAGCTTTTTCAAAGACAAATTCTGGACTGGAGAAAAATAGGAGAAAAGGAGTTTCACAAACAAATCAGAGATCAAGAAGGTTTGTATAGGAATGAATGGATTTTTGGTTGACTTCCATACGCACATCGAGGTACATGGAAACGAGGCATAACTGCGCTTCCAAGGAAATAGCATCTCGGTGCTCCTGTGTTGTTGGCACATATTTAAATTTGGTATTATGCATACATTTAGTGCGAAAGCCATTCTTATTCTTCATTTAGTCAAAATTTTGACTGCTGTGCTTTTGGTACGAAGGCAGCATTTATATTTTGCCACATGGACAATTGCAATCAGACTCTTTATACACACCTATACACTCTCTATCATACTTTATAGGCGTGTTTGTGCCGCTAATATCATCAGCGTAATACCTTTAGTGAATTGAAAAGGAGCATAACAGATAGCAGTTGCAAATGAGGCAAACTTCATGGTGCTATTAGCAGCTGCAGTCTTTTTTTATTTAAATTTGCCCATCCTGCTCAGTTGCCAGTTTATTAGATATACCTAGCTAAAATAGATGCATTCTAATACAACTGTCCTGCAATAAATCCTACCCTCATGAATATTATACTGTTCAGTTTTTGCTGACACCATTTCAGAGAGGTGTTTATTCAACTGTATGGTCAAGACAGCCATTAGCCAACTACTCAACTGGAGCTTTTCAAAGGCCAACAGAGGATGAAGTTCCTACTCCCAGAAGTCAGAAGCGAGTCGGCTCATGCTCGCTCTTTACAGTGCCTTCACTATCTGGGGCCACGGCTGACATTCATATATCAGTGTCGGCAGTCCCATTGGCCCCGGGGCCTCGTAGCAAGAGCATCTGCCTTTATTTACAGCTGACAGGAGGTACTGTACTGTGCGCTGTACTGTAGCATATGCCTGCAAATGTCCTGATGATGACTCCCTCCAGTATTGATCCAAAGGTCAGAAGGTTATAGTGATGACTTTGAGCTTCGGTTGCTACTGTAGGTTTACATTGAGAGAAACCAGACTTCTGGCCAGCTCCCAGCCATATAAATGCTAAATCATTTCTTCAGGAACATATTTGTGCATGTAAAAGTGGTTTTCAAAGAATCCGACATGAGCAGTGCTTGCAAATATTGTTATCATTATCACATAGTTAGTGAGGCAGTCAGAGAGAAAATGCAGACCTCATAATCACACAAGCGTACATTCCTTCAAACAGCGAGTGCAACTCAAAATCCTCACCACATCACCATGCAACAAAGCAAGAGAACAACAGCTACTGAGTTCATCCATATATGGTGGGTGCAGCTGAAAGCCAGACTAATACAAGCTTCACGTGGTTTTTACCAGCTCAGACGGATAAAAGTTTAGGAATCTCCGAGAGGCCCTGCCACACGCTTCAACATCAGGCCTGAACTTCATCTGGTGTCTGTATTTATCCGTGCATCTTTTCTTAAGCATATGCAGCGAAATATCATGCAACTAAAATTTTGAAACAATGAATGTTGACCCTTGCTTTGGCCTCTGAATGAGTCTCCCTGATCAATTCCCAGCCAAGTGGCCAGCAGACCACAAAGGAAACTCTCAAACATTGAGAGAGTCAAAAAGAGTTTAGGCTTTTAAAACAGGGAGCTTATAATCTCATGGAGTCACGCGGGGCGTCTGGGAAGCCACTGAACTAGAACAAGGAGTCAAGCGAGCCACCGGGAGGGCCCCTCTGCAATATCAACCCAGCTGAGAGGCCTCGTTAGGGGGCAAACAGAGGTGAGCCGAGGCGGGACGTTGTTGAATTACCCGCAGCAAAGGTCAAATGTCTCAGGTGAGTCCAGACAGCTTCACGGAGCTTCCCTCCTCTGTCTTGATATCCCTCCCCTTCACAATGGATCAGCGAGGGCTTTAATAATTTCAGCAAAAGTGCTGCTCAAGTACTCAAGTGGGTTTATATGGAAATGGAGAGCGCGGGATATCAAAGCAGGACTCTCGAGCCCGGTCCACTGAGTTGAATCGTTGTATAATGAGTAAACGTGCTGCAGTTCAAGCAGGATACTGATTTTCTCTTCACTCTCACACTCTTCAAACAGGCTGGAACAAGCATCCTCAGATAACCATAAAAAAAGGAAAGAAAACACATTTTTGCAGATGATATAAACATATTCTTTGATGTCTTGCATGGGATGACTTTTTCTAAAGGGGTCAAGAGTTGCTAGAAATAGAAGTTGAGTTGTTTGGTCTACTTTTTTGTTCCTTTTTGATTCTCTCGACTTGGGAAAGCTGCAGTCTTTCCACAGATTTATGCCCTTTTAGTCCTCTGACTTAGCAATACTCAGTCTGATCTTACTTGATCTGCTCCGACCTAACTGATGGGAGAAAGCATGTTTGCCACTGTGCATAAATCATCTCATTGGCTCCAATAAATCAGCCTGCCATTGGTCCAACCACACTCAAAATTCCTCAAGCACTCCTCCTGCCCACACAAGAGCCACTGCCGCGCTGATGGCAGTTTGCCTGAGAAAGTAAATTCTTCACTTTCCAAACGGGGGCCAAATAAGGACTGAAGCTCAAACAGCCCCTTTGGAGGGATTTATACATCGGCTGGGTTTCTGTTTAACTTGGAAGGCTAATAAATCCGCCGAGCACTGTGATGGTGAAGAGCGTGTTCCTTTTCCCGCTCTGACATTTTGACATAATGTCAAGTGTGTAGCGCGCCGTGTTCGACTGGGTGGCAGTGTGTCGCTGGTGGGAGTGTGCTGGCAGCATGGAGCGATGTCAGCTGCTGAATAATATCTGATGTAGAGCTTAAAAAGAGAGTTAAATCACATTGTAGTAAAATAATGGCGAAATTAATGACTCATGCAGAATGCTGCCAGTAAAGAACACTGGGAAAGTTTTACCACTCAGATGCTATCTATCATTTATAAAGATGATTCAGTATTCTTTAGAACAGAGGATCCACATGTTATTGTGTTAAGGGTCTAAGCTATTTGGTGGATTTCCAACTTTGGAACCAAACACTGTGAAACATGCATTTCACTCTGGGCCGTCCCATGAAGCTCCACTTGCTATTTGCACCCAAACAGGATGGAAAAGAGCTGGTGTATACACATGAAGTCTAAATAATTGTTTTTGTAAAGTAGAACACACTGCCTGCCAGCTGTTTCCACTGGCGTCCATCAACACTCGGTAGCGCAACACAAACATCGTCCTCCCACAGCATGAAAACCATCGAATAGATGACAAGACCATGACTGGATGATAAAACAACAACCTTTGAAGCGCTTTGGAAGCTTTCTCTGCGATGTAAAATTCTACCAAGCGAAAAGTCTCCTCATGAAAAATCCACTATCTAAATCTTGTGGATAACACAAGAAGGGGATATGTTTTTTCACATGAGAACAAAATCACTACCACATGGTTAACACGCCATAAATAAGCATGAAAATCGTCTGACAGGCACAAGCGTTTGCTCCTACCCTAAATGGTTGAGACAAAATACACCACAACATACAGAAGGTTATTTATAATGAGATTCATCATAGTGGATTGCCTTCTTATTCTAACAATTTTGATTGCCAGTGAGCTCAGATATGTGTCCAAGACACATTATTTCACTTTGAAACCGACATGCCGATGTCAACTCTAAAGGAACTTCATCAAGTGCATGTCCATAGAGGCCATGGATCATTGAGGAAACAGCTAGTTGGTCATGGTCAAGCCACAGTGAGTGGTGAGTGGGCTCTGGCTTGGCTGCTTCGCCCCTTGTACGGTTACAACCAAATCGCTGCGAGCTACAGACGACAAAATACCCCATTAAACAAGGAAATGATGAATATCAGATGTGCAATTGTGGCTCACTTTGGACACAGGTTGAAAACCTCCAAATCTGAAAGCCCGCCTTGGAGTTTTATGTAAGAGGGGCATGACCGCATATCATAAATGTTAGGTCATTTCAATCGTGGGAGAGGTCTAACATTTGGCATGGGTTTAAAGCTAAAAATTACCTGAGTCGGTTTAGGTTTGCAATAAAAAAAAGTGTGCAATTTGGTTGCACTTCAAAGGCCAGGCTTCTATGTGAGTTGAAAACAAGCATGTTTTCATCATTACTGGATGGAGCCGATGTTGGACGGTGCTGATGGGTCTGTTCCGGACAGCGTTTGCCTATCACTTCCTGGTTAATTAGGGATGGCAACAGGATGCTCTTCTCATTCTACCACTAATAGCACAGTGAAGCGACAATAAAGAAGCCAAAATCAATGGTATACACACACAGAAAAGTGCCATAAAATATAGGCTTTGTAGAACACAAGATGCTCAGAAGGATTTGTGAATGCTCTTTTGCTGCAATTACTTCTATGAAAGCCATAATTTATGCGCGTGTCTACACTTAAGTGTAAATCTGAAAACAGTTTGTGTTACCTTGCATTGAAATTTCCTTTTAATCTAAACTTGCTTTTTTACTTTCCCTTGCCTGCCTGTCACTTATTTACAGAAATAAGTTAAGTGGGTAGCCGAGCCTGTACTAATTCAGCCTTGGCCTCTTGTGTGGTTGCATGTTAAATGCCATCCTCCCTGGTCACTACTGCTTTTATAACACTTCCTGGCACATACTTTGTAGCTGACGCAGCTCGAGGATCTTGCAGTTTTACAGTTTACTAGCCCCACTTTCTGTTTGCGTGCTCTTCTGGTGAAGTAGAATATCTTAAAATTCAATCTGCAAATCAAATGCGATGCGTGACCTGGGAAAACAAACATATCTGCACAAACATGCGGTTGGAATTTCTGTTGGGTGTCCTTTCAAGATGATTTTCTGCGATTTATGGTATGTTTTTTTCTCAGCATTTCTCTTAAGGCTGCCAAGCTTTTACTCCTCTGATGTGTCAAAAGATGAACCGCCCTGAGGGGAAGCTAGGTATGTTATTAAGGGATGGAAGAGACAGATAGAAGAGACAAATAGTTCGAGAGGGATAGATCTACAGGGAAAGCAGCCGTTCTATAAGCATCACTCTTAGAGAACATCTTCATGTTATGAGACACAAGGGAGACATGAGTTAGGGCTCTTTCGGCAGCTTAAGAGGGTTTCTGGGCGAGTTGGAGAAAGTGGTAGAGCATTTTCCCCTGAGAATTATGACCAATGTAAAAAGTGTGATGCCAGGGCAAGAGCAGCAGGTTCAAGGTTATGTAATGGCTTCAGATGCAAGAAGTGCTCAAGAAAAATGCGTCATAGTCAAAAAAAAAAAAAAGAAGAGAAGTTTTGGCAGTGCAATAAAACTGCATTCCTTTCCGTTGTTTTGACTCTCGAGTGGGAGACAGGACATACAAGCCTCGTGACCTTTTGACCATCCATGTTTAACTGCCATCCTTGTGTTAGCTCAAGGTCAAAGGTGAGTGATTGCCATCATCAGTCTGCATCCTCTCTCAAAGGTGTCAGAAAGAAAAAGGGTGAGAAAATGCCAAAGACAGTGCAAAGGAAAATAAGGAAAAATCAAAGCTAAAAAGATATTTTCTCCAGACGTAACCAACTGCTCTACTTCATGTCTTGTAATGCCACAACAGATGCAGGTTACGCTGAGAGAGAAAACACGTGTTTGCCTCCTGTGTTGACCAGTTGCTCCGGGTCTCTCCCCAGCTCTGCCGCCACAAATCACTTCTCGTCGGGTCATGAAAGGCTCCCCAAGCCTCAAACAGCAACTCAAATGAACTCTGTCTGTCCCGTTCCCATGGGAGCAACTTTCCCATGAGCAGCCTACATCCAAAACATGCAGGGTGAAGCATTTTGAAATGACAAAAATCCCTCTATGTTGCACCAACAGCCTTTTAATGCACTAAAATTCAGCTTTCTCAAGACTCATTTTAAGCCACAAAAGAATGCAAATAATTACAAATTCAGAAATCTTATTCAACATGCGAACCACGCAAAGTACAGATGGAATACTCTGAGACAAAATCCCTCTACGCATCTGAAAATCTACTCCCCCAGATGTCTTACCTGCACACCGGTGCCACTTTTTCTCACGCTCTCTCCCCCTCTGCCTTGTTTCTACCTCTGCATTCTCCCTGCCTTCAGACCCCCCTCCAGGAGAGAAAGAGGGCAAGAGAGGGAGTACCAAATACAGACACTTTCCTCCTCCTTCTCCTCCTCCTCCGCCCCTCTCGCTCACAACAACAGCAGTAATCCCAAACGCGTGCCAGAGAGCTACTGAACTCAATTCTGTGTATATGTGTGCGCGCATGTGGATGTCTGTGCAGCCTCTGGACTGGACCAGGATACACTCTTTATACTGCTGGCTTTGGTTCCTCCCGTCAACTGCCAAGAAATTTTGAAACACGCTATATAAGGCCAAGAAAGTGGCTTGGGGCTCCTTATGATTCCGGTACCCAAAACGAGAGAGCAAAAGCCGTCCGGGGGCAGACAGTAACTGTATCCCTCTGTATCCCTCCCTCTGCTAACCCGCTCTGTCTGTCTATTTCCCTCTCTGTCTCTCCTCCCTCCTTTTCCTCATAGCCCTCGCTGGAGCTGTTGACACATGCTTGACAGAGGGAGTGAGAGGGAGAATGGGAAGGAGAGAAGGAATAACTTTTCTGTTTGTGTTTCTGCAAAAAAAAATCTTTCAATCCAAACTCTATTTTACTTCTTGTTTTTCATTATACTATATGTAGTGTATTTACTGCATTTATTAGGTATACCAAGAAACTGAACCACAAAAATCTCCTTCCAGATAAAAGTTTGTCTTATCTTAAAAGTATTCTGAGCACACTGAATATAAATAGAAAGTGTTTAAAATAAGAAGCATAATGCATTTACTTGAGAAATAAAAAAATTATTGGCCCTGTTTTTCTATATTAACAAGATTACACATCCACCTGTTTACACAGTTTTGTTGGAACTCGTTGGAACTTGCCTCTATGCCCAGCAGTTTCAGGCTGTGCTCATCTTGTTTGTTTTGAATTGTTTTGCTGTTTTTTCAGTCTTTATTTTGTGTATGTCTCTCTCACACCTTATATGGTCGTCTTTCTTGACTGTTTATATGTCTCTGCACTTGTTTTCACTTGTTCTGTCATCAGCGTATTACACAATAAATGTTAAAAAAAAGAGAAAAAAAATCTCTGGTGAGATAAAAAAAACTCTTTTTTTTTTTTTTTTTTAGAATTCTGAGATTAATTGTTGCATTTCTGAGATAACAAGATGATCTTGTCTTTGGAATTAAAAAAAAACCAAACCCAAACAATCAGATTTTTTTTCCAATGAATTTTTTTTTAAGAATTCCGAGATAAGAATGGTTAATTCTTGTTTTTCTGAATTCACAAGAAAATAATATTTTCAATTATAAAAAAATTAGCTGATTTTTTTTGCCATACAATTTTTGGGAGAATTCCAAGACAAGATTCTTGTTAATTCTCACTTTTATGATTGAACCACATTATGATCTTTTTAATCCAGAAAAACTAGCATTTTTTTTTATTTTATGTGGAAACTTTTCTCAGAATTCTGAAGATAATATTGTTAATTCTCGTTTTTCTGAATTAACGGGATAATAATCTTTTTAATTAATTGTTTTTTGCCATGATTTTTTTTTAATTCTGATATGAGAATCTTGTTAATCCTTCTTTTTCTGAATTAATGGAAAAAATAATCTTGTTATTTTACATTTCTCTAAATTAAAATTTCTTTAAGAACTTTTCGCATAATTCTTTTTCTAAAGTGATGACATAATGATAAACCTCACTTTCTGAATAAACGAGATAATAATCTTTTTAATCTAAAAAAAATGAGCTGATTTTTTTTGCCATAAAATTTTTCTGAGAATTCTTACACAAGAATCTTGTTAATTCTCAATTTTCTGATTGAATAACCTTTTTAATCCATACAATATAAAATAATATAGTTAATTATATTTTTCTGAATTAACAAGATAATAATCATTTTATTTTTAGAAAATGAGCAGATTTTTTTTTTTTTTTATGAAATTTTCCCCAGAAATCTGACACAAGAATCTTGTTAATTCTCCTTTTTTTGGTTTAACGGGAAAATAATGTAGTTATTTTCTGAATTACAAACATAATAATCTTTTTAACTGAGAAAAACAAGCAAAATTTTATTTCCTTGAAAACTTTTCTCAGAATTCTTTTTATAAATTAAATAGATTTATAGATTTTTTCCAATTCGGAGATAAGAATCTTATTAGTGCTCATTCTCTGAATTAACGAGATAAAAATCTTATTAATTCTTGTCTTGTTAATTTGCATTTTTCTGATTTAACCAGGTAGTAATCTTATTAATCCAGAAAAACAAGCAATTTTTTTCCTTGAAAACTTTTCTCAGAATTCTAAGATTAGAATCTCGTTAATTCTCATTTTTTCTGAATAATGAGATAATAATCTTGTCAATTAAAAAAAAGAAACTAAAGTAAATTTTGTTTCTCAAGTGACTACAGTATGCTTCGTATGATTCTATAATCTGTACAGTGCTGTACTAAAGTGTGGGTTAACACAAAATTCTCTTTGGCACTCTCAAAAATTTTATGCGCGACATGAAAACATTTAATCTTAGAGTTGGAGAAAAGCTGCAGAGCTGTAGTTTTTACCTGCAGCGACAATCTATAAGGTCGCACATGCATGCACCATTACTCCAGAGCAAAAAGCTGAGGTTGACAGACAGGCTACCCCAAAATCCCTCCTCTCTAAAATACTTGGGAGGGAAATATTTGCCAGTGTCCCGTTGGGTTTTAAGCACTTGGGGTGAACTTAGCTCTTGACCTCCAGACGAGGACTGAGGTAAATTGGGCCATCAGTCATCTGCTAGCACCCGGTTATTAGGCCGCCCGTACAGTTTGTCTGCCAGCTCTATCTCCCAACTACCCCGCTGCATCTATACCACTGAAGGGCGTCGCTATGGAGACGTGCTGTGATGGCTCTTTGATGTGACGTGTTTGCGCCGGGGAAACAGACTTGCCTCTGTGAACGGGCTGCTGAGGAATGAGGAGGCTTGGCTCTTGTGAATGCGAGTGTGTGTGTGTGCACGTGTGTGTCTCATCATTTTCTCCCTCTCGCTCTTGTTGTACCTTTTTCACTTTCATGCTTGGATAGTTACTCTCTTTTCCATGCCAACATTCTTGAGCGCTCCTCATCCCCTGCTTCTATGCACGTCTTACTGTGTTTTTGGTCTTGCTCCATGCGCTTTTTCCTTTTGGAAGATAAAGCAGATAAAAAAGCAGAACCTTAGAAGGAAAAGAGTCTGTAAAACACCACTGAAAAGGAGTCATGGAACCTGTTCAGTGACTTCTTTGGCCTCGGGTTTCACGTCTAACATCCCATTTTTCTCTTTCAATGTCAATCCAAACTTTCAATGTCCGCACAAACACATGCTGAGTTATATAAATAGTCCTAAATTTTACAGTAGGTGGTAAAACAAAGTTGCACCGGTGCCTCCTGAGATGTTAAAGAGCTTCTGGGCTGCATTTAAGGGAGCATGTCATTTGCGAGAGGTCTAATTAAAGGCCTCTCTTACTTTTCACACATCCACATGTTAGGATGCAGATTAAAATGTTAGGATGCCGGGATTAAAAAGCTTGACCCCAAATCACTTGACCTCCCCAGTTCTGCTCTGAAGGAGCTTAGTTCAAGTCAGGCTTAGTGGAGTCTGGAATGTGCATGAATAAACTCAAAGACAAACAAATGAGCTTTTAAGTCACTTTGTAGCAGTAAAAGTCTGAGCTACAGGTACACACCCTGAGAGTTTTCCCATATCACTATAAACTCTGACAGAACCTCCTTCCTTCTCCTAAAATGCTTAGCTGTTTCTTGCACATCAGTGCTCGTGTTATGTAAGCTGCGAGTGAGCTCAGCTTGACAGAAAGGGATTTTGGGCTACTCGAGATGAAACGGGACAGTGTGAGTCTCCTCGCGGCAATAATATCCCCTGGATTTCCTTTTGCATGACAAAGGAACTATTGAATCTGCTAAAAATAGAAATTCAGCATGTGACTGGGTCGCCAGATCTGCTTCAAAACCTTAATATTTTTAAGACAAGGGTGTACTTTCTTAGTTCAAGGTTCTAATAGAGAGTTGAGGCATTAACATTGTAATTTTTTTCCATTTATATAATTGTAAACTATTATTAGTTATTAATTAAAGATTTTTTCTCATTTTCAAGATAAATAACAAGGTAAAGTAACCAACTGCTTGCCCTCATCCCACTGGTTGACACAGAAGATTACTATTAACAATGCATTAGAAGATGTAAGAGTATTGTGCCCAAAGAAAAAAACTGCTTTCTACCTGACAGACTGGGAAGTTTAATTGTGCCAACAGGAATACGCCCCCTTGGTTTTTAATGTGTCTGATAACCTCCGTTATTTTATTCTTGGACTGCGCCTGTGACTCACGTCCCAGTCCTACTGTTTCACCCCCGGTGTTGCGCCAACATCTGTGAACATCTACAACTACAGGAAGTGGAAAAGCCTGATTACAAGAGGCACTTTGTTCGGCTCCAGCTGACAGCAGCGATAAGTAAACAAGTCGTGAGATTTTTAATTTCCTCGCTGAAAAAGAAAGAAAAAAAGTGTTGAAAACACTGAGTGCTGTTGCAGTGTGGTAGCACACAAAACCTAAACCCAGAGAAAAATGTGGATTAAATGTCAGCAATTCTCAGCCTTGTCCAGGCTTTGACCTTTACTGTTATAAAACTGGCCTTGCATGGTATCAATGCTCAAGAAATGCTTTATCTTTAAATCAAGACCTACATAGAGACCATTGTCCACTAAAAAAGAACACCATAGGTTGTTTGTACAAGCAGTCAGGTGACAAAAAGAGCAGTAAAGTCTGCATAGGAAGTACAGGGTGGATGGATGGGTCAAACAAACACATGACTCTGACCCAGAAGACAGCTGTTCGCATCCTGTATGAAACCAAAAGTCAATGTTGAGCTATTTTAACTTACATACTTAAGTACTAAATTGTGGATGGGTCACTCAAACGCAGGCCTTTCACTATGGAGACCGGTGTTCATGCCCTGAGGTCACTTCTTTTAAAAATAATGTAGCGTAGTAAGCTAGCATGTGTGGCATAATACGCTAGTGGTGTATGTCATGTCTGTCATGTGACATACATCCCAATACTTTCGTAAGAGAACAGTAGGCTTCCTATTTAAAACCAAATCATGACATTTTTATGTCTTCAAACCAGCGATATCTCGCGTTCATATGAATGTCGTTCAGGGAATTTCTTCAAATCTAGCACAAACATTCACTTGGACTTAACAACAAACTCATTAGATTTCAGTGGTCAAAGGTCAAGGTCACTGTAACCTTGTATCCTTCTCATTGTCGTGAACATGATATCTCAAGAAGGCCTTGAGGGAATTTCCTCAAATTTGACAAAAACGTTGGGCTCAACTATGAAAACATTAGATTTCAGTGGTCAAAGGTCAAGGTCACTGTGACCTTGCATCTGTCTCATTCCTGTGAATGCGATACCTCAAGAACACCTTGAGGGAATCTCCTCAAATTTGGCTCAAACATCCATTCGGACACAACTGATTAAATTTTGGCGGTTAAAGGTCAAGGTCACAGTGACTTCAAAGTAACCTTTTTTTTGGCCATAACTCATGAATTCATACGCAAATTATTAGAGAATTTCACACAAATGACAAATAGGATAAAATGATGAAGTGACATGTTATATTCAAAGGTCAGAGTTCAGCTTCACAGTGACATCATAATGTTCTGCAAAACCACTTTTCTGGCCATTATTCAATGTCATATATCAGGAACAGAAGGGGAGACATTTGGTCAGATACTGAATTTTGGGTGCCCATCTTGAAACTGTGCTGATTGTATGGTTCTTCAGTGCTGCCGGGAAGAGACATGTGTGAAGCACCCATGTTTTCAGAGACATGGACGTGAACTTTAATTGCAGATTGGGTGGTAATTCTCTATACCTAACCACCTAGTTTTGTTGCCTTTCCTTCACAAATTTTTACATTGTAATTGCAACTGTTTCATAATGTTAAGGACAAGTTTAAATATGTGATTGTTAGGATGGTTGTTTATCTTGTTTTGGGGAAAGTTATATATAGCCCTATAGCTTTGTGGTTTGCAGTGCACAAACTAAACTAGGCTCAACTCTCTTTCTGAGGACATTCTCAAAGCTTTAATCTCGAAACCTGAACCTTCAAGGCTTGACAAACCATAGCATACCTGAAATGCAATGTCAAATTTCTTTGCAGCTTGCATTTATCTTGCATCACAGCAGCACGCAGAAGTTTTCCAAACAAATTTGTCTTGTGGCTGAGGTAGTATTGCAGCAGCAACACATACGGCACGTCAAAGACCACAATATACTTTCTTTAAAAACATGTAAATAGTGTTTTACAAAATGCAGCCAAGGAAAGACAAAAGCACCCTCCCTCCAGCATTGTTGTTTACATGAGGAATATTCAAAGTTCTTGTGCTCTCGCTTGCCTTGTCCAGCCCTTTCCCATCATTCCTCTCTGGCCCTACCTTCCCCTGCCAAACCTCGCCTGTGTCTTCCAACCCGCCAGCCCATCGAACAGCACAAACCACTGCAGCGGCATTCCAGGAGGCTCCTCCAAGACATGGCAGGGATAAATCATAAGGAATAATGAGGGCTTGTTTCCATGGAGGGTGAGAGAGAACAGAGAGCTTACAGACGCTGCGCTATCCAGTCAACACAAGAAAACACACATACTTGCACACATGCAAACTGATGCTATGCTATCGGATGACTGTTTGCATATTTTTATTGCAGCGGTGCCAAAATCGAACCCTGAATCCAGGCAATGGAGTGTTTTGATGTATTTGTGACCCTGAATGAGTGAACCCATAAAACAGTGTGAAACATTCATGAAATATCGGCAAGTTCCCACAGTGCTGACACATATATATGCTCTCATGCATAGATACTGACCACAACAACTAGTTTCTGCTTTTGAGGAATTTGAATTCTAATACAAAGTTTTGTTCATTTAATTTATTACACCAAAATTTCCCAGCATGACTTCAAACACCCATGAGTCAGGTATGAGGACCCAGACTCCTGTCTAACAGAGAGCATCTGTCTCCAACCCACAACTTGGGTGTCCAGACGGATTTTGGGCAGTATCCCAGCCACAGCACCCCTGTCCCGACAAACCTCCACCTCACCGTAGACAACCATAACAACTACACTAAGGTCACAAAGTCTGCCTCATATACGCCGCGGGACGAGAACGCATCCGTCGCCGAGCTAGAACATCCTCAGGGCTCCAAAAACACCCGTCCACACGGAGATGGTTGTGGTCGAACGAAAAGGAAAACAGAAAATGACGGGTAGCCAGAGACGATTAGCCGTTCTTCATCAAGGCACATTAGTGGACATCTGTCTTTTGGATGTTCTGCAAAGACATTTTCATAAGCTTTAAAAGTTAATGATCGAACCACATGCGGTTATGGATTTTCAGAGAAAGGGAAACATATCACTAATCGTTCCACTGACAACAAGATTACAGGGACACTGGCAAAATGTTTTATGGACTTTAAAGGTGCAGTAAGTCAGATTCTTTTAGTGAAATGAACATCATGCTGTGCATCTGCTTTAGAAACTGACTTTCCACATTCTCCTGCTGGAGCAGCAAGGTATTTAAGTCCTCACAGCAAGTGAGCAAATGCAGAAATAGTTGTATTATTACAACATTTTGCATGGTGATAGACTGTTACCTACACTAGATGTTTCTTGCTGTCAAACCTTGAGATGCCAGTTTGTTGCAATTTCTCGAGTCACCAACAGAGTTCAGTAAACACCATTGAGACTATGTTTACTCTGCAAGTCTTACTGCTTAGATTTGATTTTTTTGTTTTCTTGTTCACAATATTTTTTAAACGTGACCAATGTCAGAGTCCAGTGTGAACTGGATGCGCAGAAGAACGATAACAAATTAGTCCCAGCAGCTTGCGTTGTACGTAAGTAAACATGGAGGCCACTGAAGTCGACATTTACGTTTTCAGTTGTAAGCTTACGTGCAGCAGAGGCCAGTAAATTCATAGGCAGATGATAATGAGGGAGAGGATGAGGAAAAAGACAGACAAGTTTTAAATTATGGCTCTTTGTGGAGCAATAGCTGCTACTTCTGTACGGAGGTGTGTGTGGTGGTGTGGTGTTAATGGCTTCACTGGTCTAACACCTCACTGTCCCTCCACTGACATCGCAGCTGTCTTCCATGTTTGTATTCACCAACTGATTCCAGCTATAACCAGAAGTGTGACGAATGTCGATCCAGAGTGACTTAAAAGTGGAATGAATTCCAATATGACTGTTGGGACTGAAGTCGCGCTGCAAGAAAATCAGAGCTGTATCTGATTTGTCCACGTATGAAAGGCCTTACTCAGACTGCCAGCCCAAATTGTTTTTTTGGCGTATCCAGATTGATTTTATGAAGTCTGGATCTGAATCTGCACCTAAACCACATTCAAAGGCGGTTTAGATGCAATTCAGATTCCTACAGATGCATCACAGTACAGACGCTCTGGCTGCTCAAATTGGTTTTCAAAGTGTCTTTGAACAGTCCATGGACAAATGCCAAAATTTGTTGTGTGGAAGGCATAATGACAGTCACTGCTAACTGTAGGTCACTGTAACACTGTCAGCTGTTGTTAGCATCTTTAACACAGTTATCACTGCTAACCCACGTCATTTCGGCCAAGCCCAAGCCAAAATGGAAGTGCCAAGAACCACAGTTCCTCTAATGGCCACTTGAGGCTGGCTCCAGAAGTCAATCCCCACTGACCGCCATATAAATTGCCTGACTTTACAGCTGCAATAAACATGGTCAAGGTCTCTAGCTGATTTCCCCCTTCATGAAAACTTTATAGGGGGTGAATTTTTATATAACTCAACCATTCACATTTAATTAAGGCTTAAAGTTATGCATTATTACGGACAGAGCTGCTTGTGTGATAGGCAATCTGCAAGGTGTCACCACAGTCTGTGATTCAGATTCACCCCTTGCACCTCCACAGCTCGACCCTCTCGTCCAAATTTGGTCACTACTGGCTAAAGCGACGACTGAAATGCTGACATTAAGGCTTCAAAACGGGAGTCCAGAAACCAATGGGTGACGTCACGGCAGCTACGTGTATTATTTAATAGTCTATGTGAGAGCCGTGTGCAGGCAAACCCAGCCAAGACTCTGAGTACAGTATATAGACTCTTTAAGACTACAATACTCTTGCAAACAATACATGAATGTGCAAGTATAATTATGAAAAACTTCTTTAAACTTACTTTTGTACATCCTGATTTGCAGTAAAATTACTTAATTATTTGCATGACTCAGAAAACTAAACAAATTAAACTAATGAAGTGATAGTGGGTATAGTGCAGACACTTTGTATGAATAAATTACACGTATATTGTCTCACATCATATGTTAAAAACATTTACCTTAATCACACACTCATAAAAATCAGAAAGGCCCCATTAAAATGCCATAAAAACACAGAGACGCTGCATAAAACATAATAACACCACCATTAAAGCATTCAAACAACTGTCTTTTAGTGTCCTGGTTACTATACAGCATAAAGAGGGAAGTTGCGGCAGCTTGAAATAATAAACACATAAAACGAAATCAATGCAGCGCAGCAGTTATCTTCACGTCTGGTGAGCTGCAAACCGCTGGCGACAACCTCATTGTGCTTCATGACAAATTTACTGTTCAAGGTCAGCGTGGAGTCAGCTGAAGAAAGCATCACCGCCTGCCTAAATCCACAACTGTATTTGCACAAAGACTTTACTTTTCCATACTTTTATGGCCTGAAACAATGAGTGTGCCACTGCCATACTGTGCCCTGTTTATTTTTATTCGAGGGTCATTTCACTGGACGAAGCCAATATAAATGTTTGGTCCCAAGTAAACCAATTTAGGGATTAGCACATTAGCAAATAAGGATTAGGGAAAATCGTGCCAAAGCTCTCATTTTTAACCAAATTAACCAAAAACATTTCCTATCAGTTCTTCTCCTCTCCCACACACATACACCTCATTCTCCTCCTCCTTCAAAATATTTCCTGTCCAATGTCTGTCACCACCAGAATGAATGACTCATGACTCTGGCTATCCTGATTATTCCCCCAATTGCCACCACAAATGGCTTTGCCTGGTTTTAGAGGTATTTGGGAGATTTTTCCTCAGATGTTTTGGGAACACACAGCTTTTGTTCCTATAGTAATATTTGGGTTGAGCGATGGTTTTGGGGATGTTTTTGGGGAAAGGGGGAGGAGGTAAGAATCAGGGCAGACTGGAGAGGAGAGGGAAAAGAGAAGAGAGACATTTCTCCCCGCCAGTCACAACTAAAACCACTAAGAATAGCCTTGTTTTGCTCTTCCCCTCCGCCCTTTCCCTCCCTTCTCTCCGTCATTCATTCCTTCCTTTTCATTTACTCTCCCCATGCATTCTTCCCCTTTCCACTGCAGATTGGGATCAAATGTGGCGAGTGTGACTGTGAAGAGGTGGAACTGTGGAATATTTTGATGCGAGGAAGCAGAGATGAAACACCACATGGTTTCACTTCCTCTTCAGTTTTCAGGATTTTCCTCGCAAACATCCTGCAGCTCAGGGTGCAAACAATGTTTCTCATGACTTTTTTTTGGAAAAAAATATATGCATGTGAATTATGGGAATTATGGGAGAGGCAAATGCATGAGGTGGTGGTTGAAATAGAAAAACATGTTTCAGGTACTTTCTTTGGGAAAGATGGGTTTTCGGTAAGAAAACCATGAGTCAGAAGGCTTGCCAATGTTCTGGGTTTATGATACTCATGATAATGACTTACAATAGGGGAACTTTGATCTGAGATCAACGACGGCAATCTAGAGATCGCAACAAAATAAGTATTTGTTTGATTTCATCTGTTGTGCATGTTTCAATTGAAGTGAAGGGAGATGGAATGAATATTTGTAGGATGGAAATGTAATGGGACCGAGTCCTGCAAGTATTGAATTGGCTAAAGCAATGCCAGATGACATCACATTAGGTTTTTGCTGAACGAATCAGTGTTCTTTGGTCCTTTTGCATTTTTTAACCCTAAAAATGAGCCATTTATATTTACATACGGGAAAGGTCTCTGTCCTGGAAGTCCACCATGTTGTTCTACAGTAGCTCAGGACAGTCAAACCAAACACTGGCTCTAGATAGAGCCATGTGTGTTGCTGTGTTTTTGCGTTGGCAACTGCAGTTCTCCTACATGCTTGGCACACCGGAGAAATTTCAGTTGGTTGCAATCTGCAACCTCACCAGTCCAGTTTATAGCTCTGCACTGAAGCTATGCCTATGGTACAGCGTAGAGTAGGGTGTAGGTTATGGCGTAGGGTAGCCTGACATGCACCTTCTGGGAAATAAAGCTTAGCATAAGTTCAATCAGGAAGACTGTCTTTATGCTATATCCATTCACAATTCTCTCTCTATCCCACTCCCACCAATCGGTTGACTACGGTGTTCCCTCTCCTGGTTAGCCAATCAAACTTTGTCACCCTCTCCTCCACCTCATTCACCTCCAGTCACCTTATCCAGAGCCCAGGACCAGCTCATCAAAAGCCCACTCCTCTTCACATCCAGACCCTCAGCCCCCTCTTCATCTCATTTCATCACCACCATTACCACCAGCAGCGTCTAGACTCCATAGGGGGGGGGGATCCCTAATCTACTACGTCTTTACCACCCTCCTGGAATAGATGACATCACGATTGGGTCTAATTGCCAAAGACTTTTACATTTCTCATACTTATGTGCACATGTAAATACATATTCTTTTCTCTCAGAATGAGTTTCTCCTGATTGAAATGAAACTACACGTTGCAGTGATGCAAACCCCAAAAGCTGTAATTAGTTTGCTTGGTAGCCTGCATTTTCTCCTATGCATTTCTGGCTGCTCCTTCTCCGTGAATGTGTACCAAATTGAAGAGAGGTTAAAGGGCTAAATTAGGAATTTCTAATATGTTATGCCCATGGCCTTTTGAACGTTCAATCAATATTTGTGAACATGATCTACTCTCTCTCAAAACCAGAGAAGGAGTCTGAAACTTTTGATGTCATAGGGTATAAAGTGCGGAGCTGCTGCATAGACAATGAATGGGAGCCTGATTCTGTGGTCCCACAGAATATTTGATTTCCTACTGTAGTGTTCTCAACTCTGAAACAGAAAATGTATCCATATACTAAGAATATTCCCCTGGGTGCTCTCACTGTCATAGGCCATAGGTCCTTGTAGCTCAGTCTATAGGGACCTGGGTTGGGAACGGGATCAAGTCCCCCTCAAGTAGCTGGAGAGGTGTCAGCTCACCCCCTGGGCACTGCTGAGGCACCCCTGAACAAGGCATTGAACCCCCAACTGTTTGGGGCGCCTGTCCATAGGCAGCCACCCCACTCTGATATCCCTCCATTTAATGCATGAATAGGTCCTGTTTGTGCATGTGTGTGTGTATATGACAACATAGTGATCTGTACAGTATGTTAAAGTATGTGTGTATCAGTCTGAATGTGGAGAATACATGTGTTCATTTCAGTATGTATTGCATGTTAGAGTGTTGGTGGGCACATGCTGGTATGCAGTTGTGCATATGTAATGATATTAAGTCATAACTCACTAATAATAAGGAGTAAATGATGTTCAATGTGTCTTACCTTCACTTCACATTTTTTATGGCAGGACAACCGGCACGCTGAAAGAAAAGACACAACGTTAGGTTTGTAAATTTAACAGGCAGCAGCAGACCTGGATGAAAAACAAAACAAAACATGTCACTCAGAGTAAACATCCATTTTGCGAATGAGGAGCTCAGCAAGAAAAAACAACAGTCAGTTTTATGAAAAGAAAAACCCTTGATGTTTCTTTCTAAACAGATCAGAGAATAAATCTCAAAGCAGCAGGTGTGCTGCTCTCCAGCGTGGTAGAATTGCAGTGTTATGTTTAAAATGTCATGCATCCAACCTTTTACTGAAGAATGACTGCTGCTGAAAAGGAAACTGCAACAAGGTCGGCTCTCATCCTGACGCTAACATGCTGTGGTGCTGCCCCCAAGTGGCAACATAAAGCAAACATCCATCCATCCATTTGTTTGGATTTGACTTTTTTAATTCAGTTGCTTGACCTTGACTTAAGACCTTTACATAGAGGTGTTCAAATGGTAAAATATTACAAAGCAGGTACAGTTAGCCAAAGTATGATTGATTGCTTCCTTAAAGAGGTTTAAATATACATTAGAGAAGTTAAATATGTATGTCACCAAGAGAAACAGACAGACTGAGAGTATGTCGACCTCCAGGCATGAAACTGCCATGTTTTGATGTCAGGGCAGGTATGACCCTTGACCCCGACACCTGCAGCCTCGCTGTAGGTGGTCCCCAGGTGGTGTGAGTGTTTCTGATGTGTGAGCAGAGGTGACGGCAAATAAGTGCTAGGTGTTGGAATGTTCTGGGTGGTCTGTTAGAAAAACACACTTTGGTTAATTGAGGTAAACCTATGTAATGGTGATAAATGGATTACTTGGTCAGTTTGTGTGTGGAGCGCTGATTGGTAATTAGTTGGAGATGGTAAGTGAATATTTGTCCATCCAATTAGAGAAGCAGCTGTCTACTTAAAGTATTATTTCAACGCCTGGTATTCCAGCAATAACAAGCTGTAATTTCCTGTCATGTCAGTGAAAACCCTAAACAAGATGCAAAACTGCAGCATATACAGCTTTGTAAATGCTACAATTCTTGAAAGATAAGCAGGAAAAGAAGACAGCAGTATAAAGAAAGAAATAACCGATAAACATCTGAGGTGTCCAGAATTAAAGCAAACTATAAAATCCTTAAAACCTGACTTGAGCACAGTGCTATTCTTTGGTTCCTCTCTGTTTGTGCAAATAACTGCTGATGTTTCATTATAAGTTGCCTTAAATTTTCAATGCAGGCACCAGAGGCAATTATCATCATCATCATCATGTGGTTTTTATACACTCCTAATGAGTCCCACTTATCCACAGGAGGTACACATCTATCCTCACAGTGCCTCATCTCAGAGAAGAGCAAAGGAACACATGCAAAGACCAAGTAAATAAACTACAGACTTGACGCGTGTGTGAATATATTTGACATGTCTGATCCCTTGAAGTTGACTATGTATCGGAGGGAAGCAAACAAAGCTCTGAGCTAACTTTGGCAGACTTGACTAACACTGTGGTGATCAAATGAAGAAAAGGTTTAAAGGAATTGGTGTCACATTTTGGGACACTTTCTGGCAGGAAATTTAGATGAGATTATTGATACCCAACCTATTGCCAGAGTAAATGGAGCCTTTGCTTTGAGGCATTTCTGCAAAGCATGGATTTTCAGTTTCAGTGGCACAATTGTTGCTGGAATACTGTATTTGTTGATAACTTGCTAAAAAGCTCCAGGTTTCAGTGGCACATTTGCTGGTTGAAATGTTGCCAATGTCTTGCAAAATATCTCCTGGTTGTGATGGCACAATCATCGCTGTCTCACCTAAGTGTTACACTATCCATCATCCCCTTCATTTCCCCATATATATATATATACTACGTCACTTTAGAAATGTTGATATGATGCAAATGAAATGTACAAATGTTAAGTACCCATGGTTTGCAGAAACGTATTATCCCAAAATTTTCTTTGAGCAACGTGCTGTGCTACCACTTTCTTATCTATTCATTAAATATACAGCCGGCAGCCAGTTAGTCTAGCTTAGCATTGATGCCTTGTTTCCACACGTATGTCCGTAGATCCGTAAATATACAGATGATGCCTCCAATGCATTTCTTTACAGATGGATAGAAACCTGATAAAAACTAACTGTAGACATGGGGGAGGCTAATTTAGTCCATTTTTCGCTGTCCAGTAGTTCATAGCAAGATTACTGGGACAAAAACAGGACCTGCCAGGTATACCTGGCATGTTTTGTGAAATATTTAATTAAAAAGACATATAAACAGCTGAACGGGTTAGACTGACGATCCAACTGTGTATAACGTAGAACCATATTTTATCAGAATAACATTACTCAGATTCACAGTGTGTTAAAACCACATAAACACATTCTTTTTAATCATACAAACTCACTTGACAATCAACACGGGCTACTGAATTGAAGAAATTAGCCACTTAGCAACGTGTTAGCTAAGCTAGCACACTGTCATACGGTCTCTGTAATCTACCGTAAAAGTTCGATTTTTTTCACGTACTCGAGGCAAATTACGGACCGAAATATTATGGCACGTTGGATATCATGGAGATTCTCATAGGAATGAATGGATGTCTGGTTCCCTTGTCTCCATACACATGTCAAAGTGGAAACGAGGCATGAGACTGATTAGCATCTAACATTGCTCTGTCGGAATGTAACAAAATCTGCCTACTAGCGCCAAAACAGCTCACTGATTAACACGTTATATCTCAGTTGTTTAAACCATACAAAAACAGTAGTTTAAAAACAACTGTAATGTGCTTGGCTGGGAGAAGAAAGAGTTGCCTATGGTCGCTTGGCGACTGGGCTCAACCAATGTCTTTACCATAATGCTGAAATATTCCTTTAAGGTGTTAAGTGCACAAACATTAAATCACACAACACAATCTTGGCCAGTTAGAGCATGTTCATCCTGAAGAATATATGCACACATCTGGAAGAGTGCACAGCACATTGTCTTATTGTCACATCTTATCTCTCGGCCACAAACCCTTTAGCAATGTGACCTTTTTACTGGGGCGCCTAACAACACATCGTGCTAACTGTAAAGGGCAGGATGGATGCTCAGATTAACATGTGTCCAGGTGTTTTGCTTGTGAACATATAGCTCAATAAGAAGCTCACATTTAATAGCACAAGAAGACATTTTTTTGCTGATTAAACCAAGTTTGTGCACATAAAGCTGCTGTTAGGCTTCAGAAGGCAGTTTGGGGCTTTTAGCTGGATGACTTTAAGCTTTACCATTTGGCAAGGAAAGCTTATTGCAGTCTACTGTATTTTAACATAGAGGATGAATGAACAAAAGAGGGATGAAAGGGAAAGTAATTCTCCTGTGCTCCCCTTTGCACTCTTTTTCCTTTGTTTTCCATGTCTATCTCCCAATCCCCCCATACCCCAATTTCTCTGTCTTTATCCTGCCTCGCTCTACCCCCCCTACCCCTCACCCCTCTTTCCCTTTTTTCCCTCTTATCTAGGCTAATGCAGCAGCAGCAGCCATGCTAATTTTAACAGCAAATCCTCAGCCAAAGCCCTATACAGGCCCGCTCTCCTACCGCCGGGCTTCTGAGTGTCAACTCGGCTTCTGCTAAAGACGCAGTGTTTGTAGTTCAAAAAAGAGAAAGGGAGAGTGAGCGAAAGTGTGTGAGAGAGATGGAGGGAGGGAGACAAGAAAGAAAGAGAAACTGTGAGGCTGCCCGGGAGTCCTCTCACGATAATTTCCCCTGGACTTTTCTTGGAGTGACAATAAAACCTTTAGTTCTTCTAAAATTAGAATCAAAAACATGTGACTGGATTGTGGAGGAAGACGGGGAGGCAGGGGCTTAAAGGGAGGGAGGAAGACAGGAGAGAAACCAACACTGAAACAGCAGACACATGCGTATATACAGTCTGAGAAATAAAGGGACTAACTAGAACCAGAGAGGGTTCTATGGGTTGTTCCTCTGTGACAGTGGTTCCCAACTGGTCCAGCCATGAGGTCCAGATTTCTCCTTATGCCTCTTTCACACAGAGCACGATTTTCGCGGCGCCCACCGCGGGGTGGGGCGCAGAGCAAGCGGAGAGCAAGGTGCGCAAGACGGGATTTGGGGGAGTACAGGCTCGTTCAGGAGCTATAGCTCCATGGTGACCGCTTCCGGGTCTACTTCATGAATGGGTTCGTCGGCGGAGGTCTGCGCTTTGCGCGCTCTGTGTGAAAAGGGCTTTAGTCATTAGTTCAAGGTCAACACAGTTCAAAATATTCAGCGTCGTACTTGTTTTTGGTCATGTCATCAAGCTAGTTTGTTGTCTCTGTCAAGTAGCTGTCCATCAGTCACTCATTCTACAGCAGGAAACAGCACTTTAAAATAAAAACTCTGTGCTGAAAATTCACTGTACTTAAAAATAGAGTGTGTTTTTAACAAACTTGACATGTTTGGGAGTCACTTTCCATTCAGAATGGACCCGCCACCCACTTTTGAACTGCGACCCACCAGTTGGGAACCACTGCTCTAGAAGAATCCTTTTTGGTCCCCGGTAGAACCTTTTATAAAGGTTCCACCTGAAACCCTTTCAGAGGGTTCTTCCTAGGAACAAACATAAAGGGTTATACCTCGAACCAACTTTAAGAGGTTACACTTAGAACCCTCAATTATCCCTTTTCCACCATCATGGAATGGGTTGCGTAGCGGTTGCAGCACCTAATTTTGAACCATTCTGAGCTTTTTCACCAAACATTATTTGGTTTGGTCCCCAGCAGGAAACAAAAAAGTCACAGATTTTTCTTGACCTTAAGTGCGAACCATGACAACGTCAATGGGCCTGTCATATTCTACAGATTGGAAAGAAAGGATGGAGTCTTGCACATAATAATCTGCAAGGTTTCCTCATTATCAATAGACAGATCCTTGATTCCAGTGGTTCCACTCAAAAATGGTGGAAACGTGGGTGAGTTCACTAGATAGCACAAAGGTTCCAAGAATCCTGAACGAAACCCGCTCAAGAAACAGAGCTAATCTGGTGGAAAAGGCTGAAGTTTTACTGAGAACCCTTCCATGGTGTCATGGTTCCACCCAGAATCATCTCTGGAGGTTGTATCCACAATCCTTCCACCTTCTAGGGGTGCTATGAAGAACCCACCCAAGGGATTCTACCAAAAACCTTTCATTTCCAAGGGTTACATCTAGAACCCACCTAGGGGGTCTCTAAAAATAGTAACTGACTACAATACCCATAGATCTCTCTCCCAAGAATTATGGTTTTAGTTGACACGTTAGCCTGGGGCCAAAGGAACCACCTACAGCAGCAAATGGTTCTGGGTGGAACCTCAGCTCTTCAGGACCCCTTATTTCTAAGAGCGCACATATACATATATTGGATACATAGTTAAGTTCAAACAATTATATAGCCAAGCAAAACACAGGAGATGGATGCACAGCCGAGGCAGACAGAGACAAATGTGGAGAGTACAGCAATAACAGCTGCTAGACACATTTTTTAATCACTGTGAACTGAATGTCTTTGGACTTTGGGCTGTTGGTTGGATGAAACAAGCAATTTAAAGACCTCACCTTATGATTTAAGATATGTGATGCACATTTTCTTCTCTTTTCTGACAATTTACAGTGTAGCCTATTTGAATCAGTTAATTAAACACATGGGTTTCATCAGTTTCATGAGTAGCATACATAGCATGCTTTGGTCAAGAGCCAGTCTGGGGGAGTTGCAGCAGAAAAATAAAGTCTAATTCACTTTTTTTGTCTCTTCAGTGGTTCAGAATGGCTGATTGCTTCCCATGCTGGGATAGACCCCAGTGATCCTACACAGGAATCATGAGAACTTATTCATGAATGAATCGTCTGGTCTCAAACCACTCATTCTGATCTCCCGTCAAAGTTCCCTGACACTCACCTTTGCAGATGAGGCCCTCCTTGGTGATGGCCTGCTTGCATATATCACAGCTCTTGGCCTTCTTAAATGGCTTCAGCTTGAAGGTGTGTGTGTGGACACCCTCCAGCTCGTCGGGCTGTGGGAAGAGGAGGAAGGAAGAGAAATCAGGAGGGAGTCAGTTGGCGCCAGCGGTTTCATAGCCAATAGAAACACATTTGGTATTCAGCAATGATATATTCGTCTATGGCGGTGTGTCAGGGGTTTGATCTCAGTCTGACCGGTTCACTTGTGTCTTTGTTAGATTGAATGATTTTCTTTTTTTCCCACTTTGGCTCAGATGATTTCTTTCTTCACATGTGAGAAAACCTTCTATTACTCACAGACTACTTGAACTGGAATAAAAATAAGTTGATCCCTGAACAGATACAAGTGTCTCCTTACAATTTATCAAGTTTTTTAGAGCGCAAGTACTTTCTTTAGGGTAAAATACTTAGAATTTAAGTCATTTATTTAGGAAAATGCCAAAAATTCACTGGTCCTACTTCACAAATTTAAGTTTTTGCATTTCTCCGTTTTATGTTTGTGAAGTGAATATCTTTGGTTTTTAAATTCAGCAAAAAAAAAAAAGGCTAAAATAACCATCTCTTAACCCTTTTCTGACATTTTATAGACTAAATGATGAGCTTATTGATCAAAGAAATAATTTACAGTTTCATGAATTCATAACTATTAATTGCAGCCATGCTTCAACCCATCTAAAGCAAGTTTTTCCACCATAAAATATGTTTTTTGTTTATTTACCAAAGACTAAGAAGACACACTTTCATAACTGACATTATTTTGTGCCACAGTGTTGCATCAACATGCACACACATTGACACAGTCCGCCCACCAGCAGAGGATGTTTTCACTTTGAAGTTTTCTAATTAAATGACTAATTAATGATGAAGAGGAGAGAGGGAGAGGGAAAAAAAAGCCTCACAGCAGCCAACAACCTCAAAACTCTAGGAATGATGTACGCCTGTGTGTGTATACATTTGTGTATGTGTGTGTTCATATTCTACTGTACGCATGTGTGTGTGTGTGTGTGTGTGTGTGTGTGTGTGTGTGTGTTCGGGGTGCTGGAACATTTCTCTGAACAGCCTGAGGACACAGTAGCTCTAGAAACTGCACCAAGACCTGAGCAGAGCAGTGAGGAATAAATAGTGCACATGATTTTTGTACCCTAAAAGCAGAGGAATACAGATGACGAAGGTGCGGTTGATGTATGCATGTCACTCATTGGCAGGATAACAACGAGGAGGAACCCCAAAGACCTTTGCAAAATGAATTCCATGACTTATCTAATTCATTCCTGACATGTAGTGACATTTCCAACACTTTCAAAGCATCGCTATATTAAAATATGATTTTCCTTCCAAGCAGCTGCACATTACTCACTGTTGATTTGATTAGTTTAACCAGGAGCATACAAAATGCAGCCAAGAATACTGTAACTGGGTCACTAGAATTCCCTTTGAAGGTGCCTTAACTCTAAAGCAGCTCAACCTGACACTGAATGCTTAAGAGCGTCATCAAATTGCTAAAAAAGTCATCTTTTCAGTTATTTATGAAACAGTTTGAGGTCTGAGTGGTGCAGTACAGATTACATGTGGTTTTATTCTATAATACAAGGCTGTCTGGGTTAGCATTTTCCCAATGTGAAGGTCAAAGTCGTCAGAAAAAGGACAAGCAGCTATTCCAAGATCTGCTCTTTTCATATGACAGTTGCTCTCCTTCCAACACCCTGCTGAATCTCCCTATACCCCTCTCCTGTGTCCTCTTTTCCCACCATCCCTCTGTCTGAACAACCCCCTTAGTGAGTCATAATGATGATGTCATTTCCTTTGTGTATTTGTGCAGCTGGGCCAGTCTGGGTTGGTCTCTGCTGGACTGTAAACCTTGGCGCCCTTTATTGAAAACAGTATTTTAAAGATGCCTTGTTCCAACTATCACCTTAAAGAAGATGAATGAATGTGTCCCTTCAGGAGTAATTATCACAAATGGAACCAATCCTTTGAATCATCTGAGACGGATTCCAGTTTCACATTATCCCCAACTAAAAACGGAAACAAGTCTTGTAAATGCTGCTTCGCTTCCCAAATAAAATAATCTCATTAAGATCCACTTTTACAAGCTGAAGTGTGAAATAAATCAAACCCCAATTTAAACGAGCCGTTTTCTTCCAGCTGCGTCAATATTCTTGAGTGAAAGTTGGATCAACCAATCAGCTTGGTCGAAATACCGGGCTGTATGATGTGTTGAGATTTTGTACGCATCCAACCCAAATGCCAGAATGAATGCTGGCATTGTACATTTCTGCAAACTAAAATATTGCAAAAATATTTGTACTTTTGCATTTTGAGGTATGTTGTATGTTCGATAAAGCTTTATGTTTCTTTGCATTTCAACAATGTTGTGGTTATAATGTGTGGTTTTGTATAGCTACAAAATAGTGTTTCTAGTGAGACATCAACAGCCTTTCCAGCTGTGAATGTTGCACCAAAAGCATGTGCTTTTATTAACACATCTGTAGCATTTCCAACCATTACTCTACCACTAAACTGGGTGTTTTTTAATGAGACACTGGTGGCATTTCCAGTTGCGAATGTGCCATCAAAACCATGTGTTTTTAGTGAGACATCAATGGCATTTCCAGCTGTGATTTTGCCACCAAACTGGGTCTTTTTTGCAAGACATTGGCGGCATTTCTTGCCATGACTGTGCCACCAAAATTGGATGTAATGTAATGAGACATTGGTGGAATTTCTAGCCATGACTATGCCACCAAAACTGTAGCCTTGTTCCAGACCATAGACCCCGCCCACTCAACTGAGTAGGCTTGCATCTCTGGTCTGGCATACTGCAATGAATTTGCGATTTATCTCGTCCAAACGATGGAAGGACCAATGAAGGCCAGGGGTGGGGGCGGGTCTAGCGATTAGCCAATCAGTGCCACGCTGATGTCAAGCTGTGCACCGGTGGGTAACTGGTGAGGATAGCAACAATGGCGACCGCTACAGATCCTACAGACCACATTAACGATGCTATTGAGGTATTTTGCCACTACTCGCATTAATGGAGGACCAAATTAAGGAAGCTGCTAAACCGGATTTAACGGCGATGCAGCTGGGCGTGCACGACGACGGAGAAATTTTAAACGGGCAATGCTCGCTTGTTTTCGGCACCCCCGAGGCATGGATACTAATGACGTCAGATTCTGGGTGAGTCGTTGATCTCTACTGATTGGTTAGGGAAAAATCTAATTCCCTCCCCCTTGTAAATCGCCTTCAATGGAGGCAATGTCAGACTGAAGGTTCTGGGAGCTTCAGTCTGACACTCAGGCTACCAAAACTGGGGTTTTTTAGTGAGACGTTGGTGACATTTCTAGCCATGACTGTGCCACCAAAATTGGATGTAATGTAGTGAGACATTAGTGGAATTTCTAGCCATGACTGTGCCACCAAACTGGGTGTTTTTTAGCGAAACGTTTGTGGTATTTCTAGCCTTGACTGTGCCACCAAATCTGGGTGCTTTTAAGCGAGATATTTTCAGCATTCCCAGCTGTGACTGTACCACCAAAACCATGTGTTTTTAAGCAAGACATTGGCGGCATTTCCAGCCGTGACTGTGCCAACAAAGTGAGTGTTTTTAGCAAGACATTGGTGGCATTTTCAACCATAACTGTTCAACCAAAACCAGACGGTCTCGACTTGGTATCATGCCATCTACCATCTCCTCTACTTCCTGATGACAAAGCCAGCTCATATACATGTTACCAGAAATTCGTCACTTTAGAAACATTGATATGCTACATGTGAAACGTACAAGTATAGAACATCTGTGGTTTGCAGAAACATCGTTCTTGTGGTGACTAGGCTGGTGCATCAGCTTGTCTGTGTGCTTGCAAGACCCATAACTCTCTTCTTTTTCTTTCAGAAAAGTTCACATATATTTTCTCAGAATTACACTACAATTACTACGACTAGTTCCTCTACGACTACAACTAATTCTGATCACTACTACCACTACTGCCACTATCAGAACTACTCCAACTACAAAGGACTCCAGGTGTGATGAGGCTCACAGATGAAAGCAAGGCTAAGTTGTGTAATCCTTTGCTTCATGTCTTTGAGCTCATTTTCTGCTTTCTTTCTGAAGCTCCCCGGCCTTTTTTTCCTCTCTCCCCGTGTGCCGCAGTCAATTTGGCTCAAAGCTTTTACAAAAGTGTATTTCTCAGCGTTTTCGCTCCCCTATCTCCCTAAATCTTAATGGCTTTTGTCACACTGTGATACGCTCGCTATAAGCCCCACAGAGGAATCATGGCTGACCTTGGCTGCGCAGAGGCAGACACAGCATGTTACAACAGGTAGCGTCAAACAAACAGTATGCTACACGTGTGCTGCTGATAATGCCTGTAAAAAACTTAATTAACAACCAGACTGCAATCCTTCTCCTCAAAGACGCTGGCTGATATGTTGAACAGCAACTCAGGTTTAAACACAGACAGACTGCAGACGATTCTTCCTCACAGTGTTTCATTAGAGTGAAGGGATGTAATCTGAGCTGACCGATATCCATCATGATTATTGGAGGACTGCTGAGACAGACAAATTAAAGAGGACAATGCGAGACAGTGCAGAAGGAAAACAAAAAGGGGAGTATGTGAAAAATGATAGGACTTATAACATATAAATATGATTTTTTACATTTTCCTATTATTGAAACTGTGAAGCCAAAATATGACATATTAGCAGTTTTCCACTGACTACTGTCTTAGCCCAGCTACTACTGGCCAAACATGCCCTGACAAGACTCTTCTATGCATGTAACCTAATTTAGTATTCATGAATATTTCATTTTTTTTTTTCGTAAGAAAAGTAGAAACATCTGCCAGTGGAGTAAGAAATCATCATTTGTTTCCAAGGCAAATATTTTCAAAAGTATTTTATTTCATCTCAAAGTATTTTTATTCCAAATATTAACTAATGTGAAGAAAAAAAACATATAAAACTATGAAAAACTGCGGGTAACTGTAAAAGAATACATACATTTTTGGGATAACTGTAATTTGGGAGACAGAATGACTGTCTAAGATGGACATCTTTTGCAGTGTGGGCCTGCCTGGGTTTATAAATAGCGGTTGAAGCACCTTGGTGCCACTCTACAGCCCTGATGTTAAAGATGACCTGGCAGAAAGCCGCCGGCTAAACCAATCAGACGCAGCCAGCTGTGTCACCGGCAGGAGCCATGGTTACCTGGCTGCCACAGCAACTGGGGTCAACGTGTCCTGTCAAACAATGATGGATGAGGTGGGACTTTGAAAAAAAAGGGCAGAAAAACATACAACCACACACACACATATAAGCATGAACACCCTGGCATACAGGCCCATGGTAAGTATCACCACAACAGGAGAGCAAATGGTTCTTGGACGGCTGCCATGTAGCATCTGGGATTCAAGTTTTTTTTCAGAGAAAGAGGGAAAAGGGCCTCAGCAGCTTAAATGGAGAGCAATCAACAAAGAGAAAAACAGGGATCATACTCAGTTTGGGCCGTCCGCAGTGGAAATGACCCTCAGAGATTCATGGGCTCACACACACACTGGGTCTCACTTTTTAAAACTTCCTTTCAGGTATTTAAGATGTTAGTAAAGCTCACAATTAGGCATCTAATCAGAGAGCCAATTCACTAATGAATGCAATCAGTTTCTTAACCATCCATGACAGATTTTATTATCTAGTGCGGAGCGAGTTGCTTCCTGATGATCATATCAAGAAAAAGTTGTGCCAAGAAAATAACACTCAAGATAATGCAGTCTTTAACTTCTTCAACAGTACTGGTAAGGTTGGCAACCAACAAACAAAATGATTTTAAGCTCAGCTCACGTCCCAGCTACATCAGCTGATCTCAGACAGCCTGTCAACTGATGGAGCGACTGATTGATGGAAGGGAGTCAGCTGATAGATCACATGATTCCTTACTATGCAAACAATTGACAAATGTCATTCAGGGCGCCCTATTTAAACTGCTCTGGCCTGCCTACTGTTGGTGCTTCCTCTGCAAGCTGCTTTGCAACCTGCCTCCACCCCAGCTCCTCCTTTTCATGTTGTGTTGGACTTATAAATGTCATTTCTGTTTGTCATTGATGCTGGCTCTGTTCTGTTCTGTTCTCCCTGCCCTTCCATGCGCTTACATGGAAAGCCTAAGGCAGGAAGGGCAGGGAGGTTTGTGCCCTCTGCGTCAGGCTCTCCTCGTTGGCACATGGAAGAGCAGAGAGGTGTGCTCTCTCCGCCTTAGGCTTTCCACGTAGGTGTGTGGAAGAGGATTTCTGCATAGGCCTAGAAAAGGCAGAGAGGCCCCAAAACAGAGCCATACCACCAAATATAATACTGCAAATGGAAATAAAGTTTTCTCTGACTAAAGTGGTCCTGACTGAAGAAAGAAAAAAGATGCAAGCTGTGCTGTTTTAAAAAAAATAATCAATACTGTATGGCAGAGTTGTGGACTCGAGTCACATGACTTGGACTTGAGACTGAATTTTGATTAGACTGAAATTTGATGACATTTAGACTTGACTAGACAAAATCAAGAAAGACTTGCAACTCGACTGGAACTTTTACACCAGTCACTTGTGACTTCATTTGGACTTGAACCTTTTGGCTTGAAAACACTTCAATTAATTTACATTTACATTAATTTACAGCAAATCAACACTTAATTTCCTAGATGATCCACTTTGTCAGAACCAATCTGACAGCATGCAGTCGAGTTCAGGAGAGAACCATAAAGACTTCACGTTGCGTTACTGATCGCCAGTTCTAAAAAAACTAATGACAAGACAATATGCAACATGTGCAAGACATAAATTACGGACGGAGATGCAACAATTTTCAAGTGCAAACTTAAAAAGCATTCATTTTTATAATTTTTAATGTATTATTACTCTGTGCACATTATGACTTTTTTAGGACTCAAAACTTAAAGTTTAGGACTTGGGACTTGTCTGTCTTTACTTGGGACCTTACTGCAAACACTCGAGAATTACTTGTGACTTGGTCCCACCTCTGAAACATGGTCAGCCAGAGATGACACAGAGTTCAGACACCTAATAGCCATTTATCTCCAAGGGCGTCGCCAAACTCTACAAAACCAAACAACTGTCATGCTGAAACCTTCACAGACGTTCATCCAAGATATTTTTTTTTTTAGATATCACCATTCCAGCTGCCAAAATCAGACGGGGTGTGGATCTGTAATGGGAGCTGTGCCTGCAGCCATCCATAAGACAAGTCAACACAGACAAATCACAAGCCCTGTCCTCTGCGTCGTGTTAAGAGGAGACTCCCGGGAGAGGCCAGGGAGAGAAAATGGAAGGAGAGTTATGCAGAGGGATAGAAAGAAAAAGAGAAAGAGACGGGAAGGGAATAGATGTAGATGGAGAGAAAAGGGGGGTAAAGGGATAGAGTAGAAGCAAAGGATGGAGGAAAAGGAGAGTAGGTGATTCTGTGAGTGTGTGTGTGTCCAGGCTTATAGACAACAGGCCCAGTAAATCAAGGCCCTGTGCTCCTCTCCCCCAGTTGCACTTAGCTAATGAAAAGCATCACTACGCTACCTCGACCGCGACCCCACTTAGAGCCACGATGTGGGAGCAGGGGGGAGGGGGGACGACTCTCTCAAAGGCACTGCTCTTTATTTCTGCACAGGGACGACGTATGTGCACAAATTAATCCTGGCATATATAACTAATCAAAAAACATGCATGTTTTCAGTCATACATGTTCAACTAAAGACATATACATGAACTCCAGTTATTTGCTTAGACAGTATACAGTATAAACCAATAAATATGTTCTCTATGAACATACTGTAGAAGACAGAAGAGATGAGGATGAACAGCATTTATGGGAAATATCACTTCTTCTGCCACGCTTCATCAAAGCATCATATACCCATTTATGAGTGCTGATGACTTCAATTGCTTTATAGTTTTGTCCCCATGGTAGCCACTTTGACAAATGTTGGGAATGTCATTGACTCCCCACTTAAAGCAGCTACAAGGACTTTTTAACTGGTTATGAAACAGTCTCAGTTCAATACTAATCAATCTATTCAACCTACATAAGAAATTGAGACGATCGGCAAGAAGATTGGCCTTATCTGTATAGTTATTCTTAAAGCCTGTACCCAGGTCAACAGCTGCTTTTTGTGCCACTATCCCTGGTGGAAAAACGATGACAAGTTGCTTAAAAAAACCCACCCACATTTTGTGGCATAAAAGCTGCCAGAAGCACAACAATAACTCAATAGAGGTCAACTGGTTTCATTGTTTGTTGGTCTGAAGATGGCGGGATGTCTTGCCATCTACCATCCCCTCCTCCTCCGTATGACAAAGTGAGGTAATATACTATGTCACTTTTAGGGCTGTCAAAAAAACCTGTTAATTTTGATTAATTAATTACAGAAAAAATAAGTTAAAAAAAATTAATGCTGATTAATTGCCTTCCGTGGTGCCCTTAGACCCGATGCGTCACTGAAGACCACAGTTTGTTTTTGTCACATAATGGAGGCAGACGATGCTGCTTGACCAATGAAACTGCTGATAGGAGCACTGTTCTCTGCAATTTATGCAGAAAGGAATTTTTGTACCATTGAAGTACTGCAAGCCTGAAATATCACCTCAATGCAAAGCATTTAGCAGCGAACCCAGAGGTCCGAGCAAGCATGGCCTCTGACGCTAGTGCTAGCAGTCACACTCAACCAGGCCTTCAGACAAAAAATGAGTCTACCTGTGACTGACTAACTAACTCCCTTGCAAAATGGATTGCAATGGACTGCAGTCCAGTTTTGGTGGTAGAAGACAGGGGGGACAATTTTGTCCAAAATCCAGCAGCTTTACAACGATACATCTGACAAAATTCATTTGAATTAAAATGTTCTAAATACTTTCACAGCGGAAATTGATTTATGGGATTGATTTAGATTAATTATTCATAGAGCATGTAATTAATTAGATTTTTTTTAAATCACTTGACAGTCACTTTATAAACATTGGTATGATATGCATGAAACTTACACATGTAAAATAATTGTGGTTTCCTGAAACATACAATGTCAGCATTTTCTTCTGGGGCCTGGGCAGTATATTTTTTGGGTATGGCTGAGATGGCAAAAAGAAAAAAAAAAGAGAACTGACTGAAGAAAAAAGAAAAGCTAAAAGAAACTATATTATTAAAGCAAATGCACATGCAAGTTTGCTCAAGATCTTTACAACATAAGACAGTGGTGCTCATGGAAACACTTCTGCTTTTGTCCACAGGGGCTGCCAAATCAACATAAAATGCAAAGTTCAATGTGGTTCCTTTAAAAACCATATGAGAGACTAGATTGGTGATACCATTTTTAGATTATATCTTTTTAGCTAACGGTCATCTAAAAACTGCTCAATTTGAATTACTTCAAGAGGCTATAATAAATATTTTAATATTAGCAGTGACTCATGTGACAGGAGTCGGTCACTTTGATGAGGCACCAAATGACAAAGACAAAGTTAGCGGCTAGCTGGTGAACATGGTGGAGCATTTCACTTATATTTCCCTGACAAATTGGAGGAGACCAAAACTAGAGATAAAAGTAGTGTGAAGTTGTAACAAAAATGACTCAAAATGAATGCTAACATTGCTCCATGACTTACCTTCAGGGTGGGAAGGGCAACTGTTTGCTAACAAGTTTGTTGCGTCAGGTGATGATATGGCACTCTTGTGTTAACTTAGCTTGTTAGTGCTGCCCCCATGTGGCCGCCCAAAAGTATTTAAGCACACCTTATCCATTCCTCTCTCTTTGACCAACACATCTGTCATCGCACTCGCCCATGACCCAGAGACTCAGCCTTCATCCCTTCATCCCTCAACCCTCAATCTTTCATCCCTTCATCCCTCCATCCCTCAACCCTCATCTCTCCATTCCTCACTTGTCATCCCTCAACTCTCATCCTTTCATTCCTATGTATCAGACCCATAAAGCCACATATTCATACGCACTCTGTTAAGACAGGAGAGTCTCTGTATACCGGTAAATGTTTGCTGTTTGGACTTCCTGTTTGTGCCAGGTGCATTTTGAGTGTCTGCATCTGCAGCTAAGGCTCAGACACTCACACTCTCTCACACACATCAACACAGACTTCCCCACGTCCAGTTTCATTCCCACATGTACGGCCAACATGTGTCCTCTAACGTGGAACTAGACATGTGGTTCTATTTATAGTTCAGTAAGAGGAAAGTTTTTCTGGTTTAAACACACAAAGAAGGGCATGTTGGAATAAAGATGTACAGTATCATTTTGCATAATGATGTAATTTGACACAAACCCTGTAGTACAATAATTGCTCAGTCAAAGTGTCCCCCAATGTGCAATAACCATCTACAAGGAATAACAATGAAATAAATACAGCCCTTTGGAGACTAAAACCAGAAGTTGAAGGCATTTTTGACTTTCATTTTGCTGTTTTTATGTATATTTAGCAGAAAGATTAGAACACGTTTTTCTCTGGGGCACAAAAACATGTGGCCCTCTTTTCGAAAAACGCATCCTGATAATCAAGTTAGGATCGGAGCTCTGTACATCCTCCTTAAAAGACTATTTGGGGGTGAAATTGACAGCATAGGAGACCCAGAGGCTGCAGTAAATAAGTCCTCTTTCCTCTGAAGGCTGTCCACTGAAAGATATATATGATGTGAGAAAGAAAGTGAGTGAGTGAGGGGAATTGTTTTCTAAATGAGTGACTACCTGGTTGATGGACGAGGTGAACAGAGGGAGCGAATGAGTCACCCAGACAAAAAAAAAAATGAAAAGACAAAGAGCGCCAAAACCAGCCAAAATGTCAGACGACATGACTCAATGAAGTCAAGCATGAGGAACAGGCCCCACAGAAACCAACAGGCCGAGGGGGAAGGAGAAGTCCTGCACCCCCCCGAGATGAAAAAGCAGAGCCACACCTGCTTTCAATTTCCACCAAATTGAAATTCTGTCAGGAACAATGGGCGCCTTTGTGAGGCAGAGAGCGAGCGCAAACGAGAATGAGAAACACAACAAGAAGGAAAATGAGAACCAGGATGATATTTGTCATATCTGTATGTATGAGTGTGTCAGCGTTTACATGTTTCCTATTATAGAAAGCAGGTTTCATAAACACATGAAAACTATGGTGGACTTCCAGCTGCTTTTAAGGTGAAGAAACTTAGATGGTATGATATATGATCAGAAAACTGAGGGATGTCACACTTCATGTCATTTTATTCATGCACTCACAAAAAAGGAAGAGACAAGCAGCTGGACACTGAAACATAGGAGAGTACAGACCTCATAATGTTTCAGTTTATTTGAAAATGTATGTCTGAGCACTCACACAGCAATTGTATTGCATTTCCACAAAGTTGGGCAAGAGGCAGATTTTAAAGAGTCATCAAAATCAAAGCAGCAGGACTGAGGCATCCTGAATCTTAGTTTGTATTATGTGTAAACTGGATCCTATGCTTCCCATAATGCAACTCAGCATCTTTTCATTCCTCAAAATATCCTACAGCACAATCATGCAAAAGAAAAATAAAAAATCTTCAGTTTACTGCATTGCATACCAACCGTATCTGGTGGGAGCCAGCTAGAAGCGCCACTCATTAAAAATAGTGCCCACCCTTTAGCACCCCACCCACAGGCTGCACCATTTAGCATTTTTAACTATGTTAGCACTGTTAGCAGTGTCAGCACAGCTAGTGGTGCTATCGTAGTTAATGCATAAGGCCCTGATCACACAGAAAGCAGCTGGAGGCGCCTTATTGTAATGTTTTTAATGAGAATGAAGAAGCTTTTTGCTCATGATTTTCACATTGCCTTTTTGCTGGACTGCTCTGAACTCCTCGAGTTGAAAAAAATTCAACTCACAGCGTAAAAGCACCCCACGTCATCTCTTTTTTTATCATCTTTTTTTCCATGGTCCGATCGGATGATTTAAGAGGTGGGCCTTCTGTGCCGGTCACGACAACAAGTTTGCAGTTGGTACGCAAATGAGGAGAATTTGGTAGTAGCGGTTGCTGGATACCCAGAGCTGTACGGCCCGACGATAGACAGCAGGTTGTCAAACTGCCCTTGTGTTATCCTCAAATATGCCTGGAAATGGCCATCATTGAGGCGAAGCTCCTGGACCTGGTGGACTGGTGGTACTCCCTGGGATGACCCTCTTTTTTAAGGTCTCATGTACCCACACAGATCTCAGTTTCCCTGTGCCCAACAAAGTACCCTCTGCCTGTCCATTTTAATAACTAGCTGCTAATTACTGTGAAGAAATAAAAAAAGGTGTAAGAGATGTAGTGGTGTTTAACGACACGATGCAACCAGCAAAACTTAATTTTTGGGTCAAAAATGAAACGCTTACTCACTTGGAAAATATGACCGGAGGGTGGCTACCATGTTTCCGCAGCTACATCCCACCAACGGGATGGTGTTACGAGTCATAATCACCTAATGAGTGGCGCCGCTAGCCAGCTTCCACCTGGCCCAGGTGGTGCTCAGTGCAGAGTGGCCAAGGCTCACGTTAGACCAGATGGTGGGCAGTGGGCACAATGTTTCCACATGTTAACGTGGCTAGCCGGCTAACATTTACATGGCAAAACATTAAAACCTCTAAATGGGTAGTGCTTTGAAATGCAGCTCTAAAGTTTACCGAGTCAGTGAAGCACTGGACTACAAGGACAGGCCCCTTGTATTTCACGTTGTAAGAGCCAAATATGTCATTTCACTCAGCTGACATGAATCGTATTTACCATGGGTGCACACTGGCTGGTGCTTTATCAGCATTAGGAGCTGTAGTGTGTAATGGTAGGGACAACATTGTTGCCATCAGGTGTTTCACCACGGAAGGGCGCAGTGGTGCAGGACAGTGTGCAACATGCTGTAAGCTGTGTATTCAGTTTAGATGAAAGATAAAGAAATGGACATTTATTCAACCTGTGTTTGGTGGTATAAATGACATTCGTGATTGCCTCCCTGCCTGGTAAACAATCACATCTTTCAAACTCCACACACTGGTTTGTAAGGCAGCTTTTCTGATATCAGTTTGTAGTTTCCTAAATTGAGCTGAGACGACATAACTACAACATCATCAAGGCTTTTTTTATCAGACCATTACACAACTTTTATCACCACCTGAGCTGCAATCTAAGTAGTAAACTGATGTTTATGTGTGGAATCGGTGGAGGGCCCCTTTAACGACAAAAATCATCAGACTTCTTCTACATTTTAATGAAACTTTGTGAGACTCTGCGTCACCTCGCTGTAAACTCTGCTCTCATTGGCAGCCTCCACTCTTGAACTCACTCTGAATCTGTGATCTCAACACACAGATGGCATATCAAACGGCTCGAATTAGCACGGCGGCTAAGATCAGTCCACAGGACGGTTTAGACCGAACTGCACTGCCAAGTCATGTTTTTCCCACCAGCTTTGCTCAGCACAAAAATAAGGGGTTCCTAAAATCCTCCATGGCAAGGACCCTTAAATTAAAAACTTAAAGCCATGTAGGTTGAGGTGTTGTTCCATGCCCCTCCATTAGTGAACATTTTTACAGTAGATGGGAAAATAACAGATGGGAGAGTGAAATCTCTTATCAGGATAGTCATTATTCTGGTTATAACCCCCGAGGGGCCTTCTTCACTGTGATTATGGGCACATCAGTGATTGGCAGCACAGAAGTACCCATAAAGCAAGTCGAGCAGGCTGTTACTGTATAATCCATAGTGTGGAAAGCTTTCTTTAAAGGGACAGTTCACCCTAAAATAAAAAATATGCTATATATTTTTCCTTTTTCCTGTAGTGCTATTTATGAATTTTTCCTTCTGCACAGTGATACATTTTTTTTTGTTTTTCTTTTGGCCCTTTAAGCACCACAAGCTGAGTGCCATCTAGTTCCATAATACTGGAGAGAAGGCAGACATCTCTATGGTCGATATTTCCATAACTTGGCAGCTCACAACAAAACAATGTAGACTGATAAATAGTGCTACAGGTAAGAGGAAAAATATGTATTTTTGATTTGAGGGTGAACTGTCCCTTTAAAATGGTGACACATAATAAGAATAAAGCAGCCTGTCAGTGTATGTTTTTTGGTTGAAGTGGATACATCTGGACTCCAGGGAACCCCTTTAGGATCACAAACAAATGTATCACATCAATCAGAATTTTTACAGTTTTAAGGCACTGATACGACACATTTCTCCCCTTGCATACATCCATACTTCATGGGAGTATAGATCAGTGTGCAAGAACATAGATATGAGCTCAGGATGTTTTATTTATGGAGCTGAACACAGCTGATCCCAGTGGACTGACACTGTGGGCCAGTTGCCAGATTGTAGTAGATCCCTCCTAGAAGCTGAGAAACTGTGCGTGTGGCGATGACTACCTCCTTTCTTATGTGTGCGTGATGCTATATAGATGCATCAAATAAACCCACATACATTCGTGTGTGTACGTGAGGGCACGGCTGCTATACTGTTTGCATGAGCATGCAATATGATCGATACCAGGTGCCGACAGAGAGACACAAAGATCAATGAGCTGTGATCATGAAGTCTAGGCTGCTTATGATCATTAGCCAGCTGCTAATGAACTTAGAACGCCGTGTTTGCTAATGAGCTCTCGTCTCTTTGAGTTTATCTCAGGGAAAATTAAACATGCAGGACAAGAACACAAAAACATAAAAGTGGGTTGTAAGCATTTCTGTGCTCCCTGGTGTTACATGTTGATGCATGGCACAACTTAGTGTGTGCAGGTGTGTGGTTGTGTTGATTGTCACTCTTATTCCTTCAAGCTGCAGCATCCTTCTCATACAGCTGGTTTGTTTGCTTTTCAAATGTAGTTTTTTGGTGCTTTGAACACCACAAGCCGAGTGCCATCTAGTTCCATTATATTGGAGAGAAGGCAGACATCTTTACGGCCGATATCTCCAACACTCGGCAACTCACACCAAAACAATCTAGACTGATAAAATGCACTACAGGTAAGAGGAGGAATATTTACTTTTGATTTTTGGGGTGAAATTTCCCTTTAAATGTGAATATTTGCTGGTTTTCTTTGTCGTCCATGATGGTAAACTTCTCTTTTTTCTTTGAGTCGTCTATAGACAGATCTACAGCATCCCAGCCTGCATCTAAACCTTGCTGGCAGAGATCCAGACTCGGATATGAGATGTGGGGGCAGAGCGGTGCACAACGCCTGGGGGAAGTGTGCTAAAGCTGGGTCGAGGGCTGGCTGGCGGTGGCCTGGGGGCCTGGAGGGAGGCGCCCGGTCACATCGCATATAAATCACCTGGTCACAGATACACAGAGCATTGTTTAGCCAGAGTGACGGCTACACTCTCTAAGGACAGGCTGACTCGCAGAGATACAGTACCACACGCCATGCATGTATATACACACATGCAGAAAACCAGAGCATGGAGGAAGCTCCAGTGAGAGTTAGGAGGGATGTCTGGCTGCGGACAGTCAGCCTGTGTGGCAGCTGAACAGCACATGAGGTCCCTTCGGAGGCTGTTGACCAAAAGTAGGTCTGAGTGCAGTTTCATGTCATTTGGAGGTGGGCATCATCATCAAAACCATTATTAAATTATGGACAAATACACATGTATATTTTCAAAGAACCCCAAAAACAGGATAATTTAGAAAAACAGTGCAATGGAGTTTGGACATCGACCACAGAAGGTCACAATCTCAACAACAACAGTCGCTAATGAAGCCACATGAGAGTACATGACCCTTTCTATTGGCCAGTGCTTCAAAAAGAGCTCAATAATTGGGGTTTATAAAGCAAATGTATTTTCTCTAATGTTTTAAATCTGTCACTTTTACTGCAAGAGAAATTTGGCTCACTGCTCATTAAAGGAAAATACAAAAAAAAAAAAAAAAAAAAAAAAAAAGCTGATATATTTTTTAATTTGTGTGCAAGATAATTAACTTGTGCACACTAGATTTTTTTTTTTTTGCACAAAAAACATCTTTTGGGACTTTTGGGGCTCCATAGAAAATAACTCTATCATGATCTATAAATAAAAAAAGGGGACATCGGAGGATCAAATAATAAAATAAAAAATAATAAAATAAAAAAATTAAATTAAATTAAATTAAATTTAAATGAATTAAATTAAATTAAATTAAATTAAATTGAAATAAATAAATAAAATAAGCCTTGCTATGGAAACAAATAAGAGACATATGTTTTCCAATTTTATCAGCCACTGAATACTATAATATTAAAAAACAGGTATCTGAATTCATATATTCTTAATTTACCTCTTTGAAATTAAAAATGGACTTTTCTTGATTTGCAATTTCAAAAGTTGAATTTGAATATATTGCGTACAAAATTTCACAAATTCAGATCCAAAAATTCAACTTTTAGAATATCAATAAAAATAGATTCAGGTAGGCTAGTTGAGACTCGAGGGGTCAAATTCCGATCCAAAGATTCAACTTTCAGCAAAAAATAAAAATAATGAAAATAAAAAAAAATGATCAGGTTGCACAAATTGGGTAAATACAGAACCAAAAAATAAAGTCAAAAAATATATTTTTAGATATTCTCAAACTTGATGCTTGATGCTTCACGCTTTTCATGCTTTTTTTCAGCTTTTGATATAACAAATCAAGAAATTTCTTAATTTTAATTAAAAATGACTAATTTCAAAACAAATAAATTATGATGCATGTTTTTTTAAGTAATTTTTTTCAGTACTATGAATTCAGTGGCTGCATTTCAATATCAAGTATTCATTGGTTGTTAAAGTTAAAATATTTCTGTCTCTTATTTGATTTTATACTTGCTTTTCTTTTTTAGTAAATAGTTTTTGCAAAAAACCCCCCAAAACACTCCAATACTTCATTGTGAAAAAAAAAAAAATCAGAATAAATTCTGTAGATTAAAAAAAAAAAATGCATAGGCTACTGAAAAGTTTAAAATCAAATTATTTAAATATTCAAATTAGGTTGTGTTTAAATATGATTCCCTCCCCAATATGTAATCCTTGTCCTTTCATAGTAAACTGATGAGGATGATGCTGTTGCTGTGATGCTGTAGGGAATTAGCCGCCAGGACGCACATACAGTAGAGCCGCTGAGACTGATTCATTACTCAAGATTCCCCTCACTCAGTGCAAGCTAATCACCAGGCAGGGCGAGCAGATAGACTCCTATTAGCAGAGGGAAATGACATTCCTAACACACACCAGGCCACACACATGCAGACACAGTCATACAGAGGTGACACACACAGAGGCGTGGCAGGCAGTAACAGTCCAATCAAAGCCTGATTGATTTTCAGAGCTCTCGGGGGATTCTGTTCAGTCAATAAGGGACTCTGTAAGACGACTGAAGACATGATGGATCTACCATACATCTTGACTTACAGTGTTTCAGCTGTCTTGTTCTGGACTACAGCACAGAATAAAAGTGAAGTCGTTTTTGAGCAGCCAGGAGATCATGGCAGACACATGAAAGTCATTTCTATACTGATGATTAAATGTAATTAATGTGAGCAGTCATAGTGTCACATAAATGACAAGATAGCTAAGAACTCATGAGCCAGACAACCAACAATATGAACAAGGAGTGCTTATTTTATAGATACATGGTCACATAGCCTTTTCTTTAAGGATTTATATGTTATCAAAATTAAAGCATCAGAGGCGGAGATATCCTGACTTTTAGACCAAGTCAAACTTAAAAAACATGTCACATAATGCAACTTAAAAGCAAGTTTCATTAGACCTTCCCTGACTTTGAATGCCCACATCTTTCAAACTCCTCACCCTTCATATTGAGGACTGGGTACTGTTTAAAAACGTAACTTGTTCTGACTATTTGTTAACATCTCCAGGCCCAAGTTGGGATAACCCCGATGACATCACTCAGGGATAATTTCACAGACTTCCTATTCTCAAGCTTCCTCCAGAGCTAGACACACACAGACTGAGTGTGACGACCCAAGACAAGTTAACTAACAGTCATGTCTGAAATCAGTGGAGTTCACCTTTAACAAAATCAATATCAGTTTAAGTGTATGCTATATTTACAATAGTACCACTGCTTTACCTTGCCTTCAGGCAACCCTTTTATGGGGAACTGAACTACAAACCAAACTTATCGTTGCTCTCTTCAAAGCCAGACTCCATTGACAAAAACAGTGATTTTACCTCGTTGAACACAGGAGCTGCTGGTCTACTGCTGCCTCGATCGGCTAATTTGTTTGTGTTATTGAGTGAATTTGGTGTTAAATAAACTAAACCAGTTGCAGACCAGTAATTTCCAATGTTCACCAAGGTAGAATTACAGTTTTATTGACAAAGGAGTGTGATGGCTTTGAGGAGAGAGTTATACCAGCCATAGTTCCCCATTAGAAAGTGCTGTCTGATGGCAAGGTAAAGCAGTAAAAATATGCTAAATATAGCCTATACTTGAGGCAATATTGATTTCTTAGGTGGCTAAAATACATTTTCTGCCCTTCCACAGCAGTACATTGCTTAGGTTTTGTGGCAGTACTCCTTCCTGCTTCTCCAAACTAGGGGCATGCTGACCACCATCTATTGGATGCAATACACTGACGATGGATAAGTACCTCATACAACTTCAAAATATTTGAACTATCGCTTTAGGGGTAAAGGTTTGCATCATCAACGCAACTTAAAAGACCCACAGATACTATCTATATGGTCCAAAAATGACAATTTGTGTCTTTAACTAGCTGAGTAAACTTTTTCAAAATACTGTTAAGTTTTAAAAAAAAGTCAAAGCAATACAGAAATGCATGATTTGACAGGTTCAAAATGATTGCACAAAGTTCCTTGCTCCTTTTCATGCTTGCATCGCTATTTTACAGTAAGGAGAGGTGGAAAATATGAAATAGAGAGAAGCTGGCATCAGAAAACATCTGAGGTGTGGAGTTTAACTTCTGACACTGCAGAGTTCCTTAAACTTAATCCCAAGTGTTAACGGAGCACCCTGACTTCACTCAGGTAAACACCGGCAGGAAATTCCTTAGCGAATATGTTAAAAAAATCATATCGCCAGTGCTGTGTCAAATAACAGTTGTTGTTATTCATAGCGGAGCTGCTTAGCATATTGTAGAGCAGTAATGAGCTCACTGAAGTATTTGGCCAGTGCTGTAAAAACTAGCCTGCATTTGTGGCTGTTTCTGTCAGCACGTCAAATTGAATATTCTCTCTCTGTGTGTGGGGTGATAAATTATTAATAGCATGTATTTGAGGAGCTTTCTTAGAGCCCGCTTCTTGCACGTCACTCAGCCCTCTCCTCCTCTTCCTCTCCCCGCTGATGTCACACCTCACAGCCCTCACTCTTTTCCCCCTCCTCAATGTTCATCTCTTTTTTGTTGTCGATTTGAAGGGCGATAATGTCGGATTGGATAGCCTCACATCTGGACAACTCAATGTCTCACTTTGCATATGAACTGCGTGGGAGCTTTTCCTCCACCCTGCCTCTTTCCTCTTGCATCTAAATGGCCCTCTCCTCCACTGCAAGCTACAGAAAAGTAGGGCAGATGCCTCATTTAACACTTGGGTGCGATCAGTACACACTGTGTATACATTATACAACAAAAAAAGCAATAAATCCACCTACTTTGCCAATAAAGATGGTGTTGCACTGCAGCTAGGAGCATTAAAAGGTAGGTAATGTGTGATGCGGCAACATGATAACATACAAAAGCCCACAATTTATGATTATGTGGCTGGAGAGCATCTTAAAAGGCAGATTTTTCATTTCACATGTGTAGGAAGAAAGACAGTGCAAGCTTAAACACTGAATTTATGTTCCTCTGCAAGAAAACAATTGCATGTCCATATTCACGTGCTTCCAAGTCAACGCACATCCTCGCACATGTCTAGAGGTGTGTTGGCATGCTTGACTTTTCTCTCCCTCTCTTTTTTTTTTTTTTTAAAAACCAAGATGCTGCGTGGAAAGCCCCCGGTTCCTGACACACTCAGTCAGTCCCAGATAGCAGGAGAAGCAAGCAGCAGCAGATTAAATTATACAGGAGAAACCAGAAATAGCTCTAGTGCAGAGGCCGCGTGGACTCGACGCGAGAACGCGCCGATGCGAGTCGCCACAGAGCAGTCAAGTAGATTAGTCCTGCGAGGATCACGGAACAGAATTGACTACTGTAGATTTGCCGGCCATGCTCTCATGTACGACAGATCTGGACTTGACCTCTAGAGACCAAAGGGTGAAGGGTGTTCGTGGAGAATCTCAAGGCTTGGTTAGAGTGACATTAGACCTGAGTAAACTTGACTCATCTTGGACAAGACTTCCTTCCAAAAACCACTTATTTTCAAAATTTCAGCCAACAACAAACACATAAAAGAGTCAGAAGCAACAGTGGTGCTGCTGTGTTGTTGGAAGGAACCACTCATCATGAGCTGCTCACCTTTTCACACCTCACACATAAACATACCCACCCACTTGACAACACCATGGAGTTAAATACACCGGTAACTCGTCTCACACCTCTTTTGATTTGAGAAAGATCTGCCTCCAAAACACAGCCCTTTCTAAAAACCTACATCTGTTTCCATGATGACCTTTAGCTGCTCACTGGGACCTGCCTACATCCCCGTCTGCCATTTCTTACCCAAAACATGCAGGAGAGGCAAACCCAGGTCCTGGCCCTCCCTGCCAGAGCCGAGGGCAGAGACAGAGAGACGGAGGGCATCCTGAAAAAAAAAAAGGGCTCCCCGGGGCTCACGGTAGGAATCCACGGTATTCCCAGAAATTCCCGCCGGTTCCACGCAGGCTTTGGCGACACAGATCCATGCCAGACGTACGAGGTGCACACAGGGTGGGGAAGGGAATGCTGCTCTGGTTTTCTCTCTCTCTCTCTGATGGCCTTAGTCAGTCTCCCGCATCTGAGTTCCCTCCCTCTCTCGCTTGCTTGCTCTAACTCTTCCACTCCTGGTCCTTCTCTGTCTCTCTTGTTCGCTCACTCACTCCTGCCCTCCTCTCTGTCCCTCTTGAAGTGTGGTAACTTTATTCCGTAGAAGAAAGGGGGGAGGTGAGTCTCGGCCCTTTATTTTTCTCCCTCCCAAAACTCCCCTCTCCTCAAATGATCCTTGTTAGCCCCTCCTTTCCCTTCTCTACTCTTTACCCCTCACACACACAGTAACACTCTATTCATTGACCACCGTCCACCCCCTTGGCTTCCTTGCATTGCATACCTCACCTCTCTTTCCCTCCACCTCTCCTCTGCAAGCATGCTCGCTCATGTCTGTGCTAATGTCACTTCAATTTTTCATCGCTAGCCCCTTCCTGTTTCCAGATCTCCACTCTTCCTTCAAAATATCTGCAGGACTCGACAGCTGCTGTGACGCAGCACAGTGGCCACACAGACTGCAAACAATCACTGTCCTAACAGGTAAACTAAACTAACACATACTTAGAAAATACAGCTGAGCTCATCACTGTGGTGTGCAGATATTGCAGTTGCACATGCAGTCTCATGCACACAGTCAACGAAAGGCCATGTGCACATATGCACACAATAATGACCATATGGCAGTGCGTGCCTTGCAGTGGAAGCAGTGACATCCTTTATGTTTTGCAAGAAAACTGACTCTTATTCCTCGGACAACTCAGGAGGAACACTTAATGGGATACTCCAGCAATTCAGAATTACACTTCCTTAAATGAGAAAACTTGCAAGACACACAAGGAAGGCCAAAACTGCCAGACACATCTGGACTTTTAGTCAGTAGTATGAGTAAAGGTCCAGAAACACTGGATCCTACACTTCAGATAATGCAACTTTTTTTCATGAGCCGCTGTGGTTAACATGGCTGGCAATGCCCCTAACCCTTGTTGAAATAATACCCACTTCAGTCACTACAAACATGGCTGTTTATGTAATGAACATTTGTTAAAAAATATCCACTTCTGTCACTAGAAACATGGCTAGAAATGTCCCTAACCCTTGTTAAAAAATACTTGCTTTTGTCACTACAAACACAAGTGGAAGTGTCCCAAACTCTTGTCATATATAAAAAAAAAGGCTTAGTCGAGACAAACACAGCTGTCAATGTCCCTAACCCTTGTTTAAAAAACAAAACAAAACAACTTCTGTCATTACAAAAATGGCTGGAAATATCCTAAACTCTCATTAAAAATACCTGCTTTTGTCACTACAAACACAAGTGGAAATGTCCCAAACTCTTGTTAAAAATACCCGCTTCTGTCACCACAGACATGGCTGGAAATGTCCGGAATTCTTGTTACAAAATACTCGCTGTTGCCACTACAAACACAAGTGGAAATGTCCCAAACTCTTATTAAAAAATACTTGTTTTGCAACAAACACAGCTGGAAATGTCCTGAGCTCGTGTTAAAAAAATACCTGCTTTTGTTACTACAAACATGGCGGGAAATGTCCCTAACCTTTGTTCAAAAATACCCACTTTAGGTGCTAGAAACACAGCTGAAAATGTCCCTAACCCTTGTTAAAAAATACTCGCTGTTGCCACTCCAAATACAAGTGGAAATGTCCCAAACTCTTGTTAAAAAATACCTGTTTGGCCGCAACAAACACAGCTGGAAATGTCCTGAGCTCGTGTTAAAAAATACCCACTTTTGTTACTACAAACACGGCTGGAAATGTCCCTAACCCTTGTTCAAAAATACCCACTTTAGGCGCTAGAAACACAGCTGAAAATGTCCCTAACCCTTGTCCAAAAATACTCACTGTTGCCACTACAAACACGAGTGGAAATGTCCCAAACTCTTGCTAAAAAATATCTGTTTGGCCGCAACAAACACAGCTGAAAATGTCCTGAGCTCGTGTTAAAAAATACCCGCTTTTGTCACTGCAAACATGACTGGAACTGTCCTGAAACTACATTAGAAAAAACTCACTTTTGCCACTACAAACACAAGTGGCAATGTCCCAAACTCTCGTTAAAAAAATACCTGTTTTTACCCTTGCGTTAAAAATACCTGCTTTTGTTGGTTTGGAACAGTGGTCTGCTACTTGGCAGCAATCTAGCTCAGGTCTCACCTGATGAGAAATTCACATATATGTAATATGAACTACATCACTTCAGAAACTTTGATATGATATGTATAAAATGAACAAATGTGGCATGTACCACGTCTTTCAAACTCCATAGCCCAGTTTGTAACTCAGACTCTCTGTAAAATATTTGCAGTCTCCAAGCCCAAGACGAGATACTGTACTGTGTAGCATTATAAAGATGACTACATCATAAAGTTGCATCATATAATGATTTTTCAAAAAATCTCTTACAAATTCATGATCCTTTTTCAAACACTCCCTCCTATATGTGTGTTTATATCCTCCCACATCCTCTGTATGTATGTATGCAAAACATTCCACATGCATGTATGCAAACATTCCCGAGCACACGTGTGAGAGATTGCTCCTTGCATGTGTACATCTATATAACACACAGCACTGAATCAACATTATATCAGCAGTGCGGGCACATTACATCACTCCACAGTCAGATCCATAAAGGGCTAAGAGCCAATTCATTTTGAGAAAACACCCTCTATTGATCCCTGCTGCACTCCATCACTTCCACTGTAACAGTTACCTCAATCCATAGACTAACCTGACACATAATCTGTGTGTGTGTGTGTTGGTGTGTGTGTGTGTCTCCCTCTGTGCGCACTCTATTAACATAATGTCAGCAAAGAGCGCAGTGTGGACACATTAGGGGGGGATGCTACTGGTTGTGCTAAAGTAGTCATGTTAACTCCTGAACTGTTTTTTTTAATGGAATCGGTGCATGTGTTTTCTACATGACAGCCACTTTCTCCCTGCAGCCAACTGGTCTAAACTGGGTTGCTAGCAGCCTCTAGTGGCCTCCAACCAATTCTCAGACAGTCTCTGCAGATGGGTAACAGTATGCTTTTATAAATGCACATATACAGCTCATGCATGCATCTAATGTTGTTGTTTTTTCTGTCTGGATACAGCCAGAATAGCCATTTAAGTGATACTTTACTACCTGCAAAAAGCATTGATTTTGGGCCTGCTATTGGGAGTGGTGTATTTTCTCAGTACAACATTTTTGCACAGTGAGGTCAGGTTCGTATTCCCTTATTCCCAATGCAACATGCCGGAACTCACTGAAAACACACAGGCAGGCAGGCACAAGCACACACACACTTACACATACACTTTATTTCCCACTGAATTGCACTTGTGGAAAAGCGAATTTAACCCATCATGGGACAGTAAAACTCTCCAGACTAATGATGTTAGCAGCTCTGCCTATTTAAAGGATGGGAGGACTCTGATATACATGTACATACAGTGACAAGTGCACAGAGAGTGATATTTGATCACCGGCTCCACCAACACAAACACACCCCAGATGTTTAAATATTTTGGTTGTACTAGATATACTGCTCAAACAAAAACTGCGATGAAGGGGGAAGACAGAGAGAGGAAAAAAAGATTCCACATTGACTCTGCAGTCTCCTCTTCTGTCGCTGGAGAATCCATCACATTAAAGCTTTAATGCTAAAATAACAAAGCATCCATCATGCTGAACGCCGGGCCCCGGAATACAGCGAGCCATTCAGGGCAGGGAGTCTGCAATTCTCTATGGGCGCGGTACCTGCACACCGCTCGCCACAGTCGGACGGCATTACTCAGCGTGGAAGGTAAGTTGGGAGCGTGTGATAAATACAACGAGCAATGAATGAGGTTTTCATGCATATGCTGGAGAGGCAATCTAGAGGGAGAGAATAAGGAGCCATTCAGCAGACAGGTTTCCCATCACCCTCTTCTCTTTTGGCTGTCTGCAGTACTGCCTGATGTGAATTTACTGCCCTCTGGGACATTAGTTAAATGAATAGGGAGGCAAGTAAACACAAAATACAGAAGGAGAGGAGAGCAGATAGGAGAGGAGAGGAAACAAAGGGTGAAAGGAGGAGGAGGAAAGAAGGCAAGGTGAGGGAGTTAGATTAAATTGAAGAAACAAAAAGGATCATATAGGAGAGGATATAGGAGGCAAGAGATGAAATCACATAGAAAAGAAACAGATAGAAAAGAAAGGAAAGACACAAGGAGATGAGAAGTGAGGAGATGAAATGAAAAGAGAGGAAATTAAGTGATATGAAAAGAAAGCAACAGAAAGAGAAAGGAAGGAGAGGAAAGATGCAAGGAGATGAAAAGAGAGGACATGAGAGGAGAAGGAAGCAAAGGGTGAGAAGAGGAGACAGGAGGAAAGAGGCCAAGGCAAGGAAAGTAGATGAAATAGAAGGACACAAAAAGGAACATGTCAGAGAGCACATAGGAGATGAAATCACATTAAAGAGAAGTAATAGAAAAGAGAGGAAAGACGCAAGGAGATGAAAAGAGAGGAGATGAAATGACATAAGAGGAAATTAAGTAAAGGAACAGAAAGAAAAAGGAAGGAGAGGAAAGGGCATGAGACGAAGTAGAGAGGAGAGAAGAGGAGAAGAAAGGAGACAAGAAGGGAGGAAACTAGATTTAAAAAGGAAAAGAAGAGTGGAAAGCAGGAAAGAGAAGGGGACAAGAGATGAAAGGACACAAGAGGAAATTTAGTGATAGAGAAACAGAAAAAAAGGAAGGAGAGGAAAGTGCAGGTGACACAATGAGTAGACATGAGAGGAGAGGAGACAGGAGGAAAGAAGTCAAGGCAAGGAAATTAGATAAAATAGACAAAAAGAAACAAAAAGGAACATGTAGGAAAGAACATAGGAGATAAAATCACATAAAGGAAAAGGGAGGGAGGACACAAGGAAATAAGAGAAAGGAGATAAAATGACAACATGAGGAAATGAGGTGAAATGAAAGGAAAGAACAGGAAGAAAAAGAAAGAGAGAGGACATGGCAGGAGACACAACAAGAAGAGGTGAGAGAAGAGGAGAAAAGGGAGACAAGAGGAGAGGAGAGGAGACTTAAAAAGTGGACAGGAGATAAAGGACATGAGGGGACACTAAGTGAAATAAAAGGAAAGGAACAGAAATAAAAAAGGAGGAGAGGAAAGGGCAGGAGGCACAAGGAGACAAGAGGAGGGGAGAATGGATTAAAAAAGAAAAAGAGGATAAAAAAGGAAAGAGAAGAGGGGATGAGAGTACACAAGAGGAAATCCATGAAAAGGAACAAAAAGAAAAACAAAGGTGAGGAAAGGGAAGGAGATACAGGGAGTAGAGAGGACAGATGAAGGGATGAAAGGAGACAAGAGAGGAAACTAGATTTTAAAAAAGAAGAAAAGAGGGGAAACAAAAAAACAAGAAAGCAGTGGATGAAGAGACACAAGGAGACATGAGGAAAGGAGAGAGGATTCAATGAAATAAAAGAAAAGGAATGGGAGAGGAAGAGGAGAGGAAAGGAAAGGAGATGAGAGGAGACATGAGGAAAAGAAGAGAGGATTCAATTAAATGAAAGAAAAGAAAGAAACAGGAAAAGTAAAGGAAAGAAGAGGAAAGAGGGTGCAAGGATGAGAGGAAATTCAGGAGAGGAGGGAAGAGGAGAGTTACCCTTCCATAGTGCCACAGTAGTGTCACCATAGTAACACACATGGAGAAAACCTTTACACATCAGCCCTCCACCTCCCTCTCTGTTTCCCCATCTCCTTCTTACAAAACCCAGTGCACATTCACAGACACGCCGACAGTACTCCAAGCCTATCTCCTGTTGTAACCCGGCCCTATCATGTGTGTGTGTGTGTGTGGGGGGGGGGATTGATGAGCCGCGTTGCCATGGAAACTGAACACCTCACAGCGGTCCTCGGAGGGAAGACACAGAGCCTTACCTCTCCACTTTCACCTCCCAGTCGGTCACGTGAGCAGCTCGAGTGCTGCAGCTGGAGCGACAGACTGAACGGCTGTCATGTACACTGCAAAAAGTCCTGGTGTGAGGCAAAATCCTTGTTTATTTATCTGTCCTATCAAACAAGGTGAGGCCACTGAAAAGCTTGCTTCCAGCTAACATCCAGGCAGTGGTGTTGTGGAGGGTATATGTAGGTATACAGGGTTTACCCTCCTCTTTTTCTGGTTGTTTACAGTCTACCCACCTATCAGCTGAAAACCCACTGAAATACATAGTCCACTATACCACTACATCCAGGTCATTTTTTAAACACTTGCCACAGTGGTTGAGGCGCAGCCCTACTGGCCACTCATAAAATATAATGGTGATCAGCCAGCTGTTGCAATAACTGGATAAACAAGTGATAAGAACTTGAACAGCAACATCTCATGTTGCATTTGTCAATATGCAAGTTGGTCATATGGGTAGAAAAGAAATTAAGGGTGCTTTCACACCTGTCTTATTTGGTTCATTTCAGTCGAACTCAAGTTCATTTGCCCCCTAGGTGCGTTTCGTTTTGGCAGGTGTGAACACAGCAATCGCACGGAACGTGTTCCGACCTCGATATGCTCATTCAGCACATCCAATGCATCAAAACATTGTTTTCTAGTTGGAGCTGCGCCTCGTTTTCAAACTGTATGGTTTGTAGTACACGATGAACAGTGCTGAAATCAACCCACGTAGTTGTCCCTCAATTATGACATTAGAAAGTGTTGCATTTATCTTGCAAGTGTACTCTGCACTCTCTGCCTGTCGTTTTTCCCGCACTGGACATTGTGAGCTTTTTCGCCCAAGGCATTTCATTTGGTCCGCTCATAAATGCGGCTGTAAGAACACAAACCAACTCAAGGCAATTAACCAACTTTATGACAAAATTAGTCACTGATTCGGACCTGAGCAAGTGAGTGGTGGAGTGGTGCCGGTTTGCCTCCTGGGCACTGCAGAGGTACCCCTGAGCAAGGCACCAAACCTCGAGCTACTTGGTGCACCTGTCCATGCCTCTGACATCTGACACTGAAACTCTGAAAACATCTGAAACTTGCCTACTAAGACAATGTGCTGTTCACATGCCCTGTTGATGCATATATCTAAATAAAGTAATGCAAAAAGTAGTGCAAAACAACTCGTATATAACCTACTTAACTTTGAGCCAGTAAGGGAATTGGAACGTTAACGTTATTCACCATTATGTGTGCATTCATACGTTGGAATATATCAACCTTTTCCCATAGAAACTAACTTTTTTCAAGAATTTTCTAGAATTTCTACTTCTCTTTGCTAAGAAGGGAGCAGTCTGAAAAAGGAGGCACAATGGGGTGGTGGATGGGTCACAAAACACAGGACTTTTGGCTAGTAGACTGGTGTTTGGGCCTGTGTGAAACCAAATCAACTTTGAGTTATTCTAAGGTGCGTCATCGCCATGTTCCTTTCCCTAAACCTAACCTAAGGAACTTTATTTTCCTAACCCTAAAGATGACCAACCAAGTCTCTCTTCTTAAACCTAACCTACATAATATTACTTGCCTAAACCTAACCAGAGAAACTTTACATAAACTACGTGACATGGTGTATTGTATGTTTTATTCCTCATAACCCTAACCAGGGAGAAGTTCAACATAGCTTCAGCTAGAAGTCATATATACACTGCATTGGTTGCATTTTTTTTTAAATGTAACAATGCCTACATGCATAATCACTGAAATATCCTTATAAAATAAGACTCAAACAGACAAAACTGAGATTTTAGAGTGAGAGAATAGCATTTTTATTATGGTGGGTACATGAATATTCCTATCATGGTATAAGAAACAGCAAAAGGTGTAGGTTACATTCATGATTGGGGGGGCCACATAAGAAACGAGGGGGTTTGGGGTCCTCTCCCAGGAAATTTTGAGTGTTGTGCACCAATTTGTGCTTTTTCTGCATCAATATATGATGGAAATGTCTTAAATTTTGTCAAAATAAAAGTGCTTTGCTCATGTTTTTAGTGGGAGGGACAAATGAACATGTTCTATTGAGGGGGGCGTGTCCCCTGCACACCCCCTGAAATCTACTCCAATGGGAACAAAGGTACAAATGTACTGTGCCTACATGTACCATATCCATACCTTAACAAGGGTACATCCCTGGTGACAAGTCCCATTTTACAGTGTAGGTACAAGAGTTGAAAATGTGCCTGAGCTACCCCTCTCTATAATAATAAGGCTGGGCTCAGTTAAAAAAATGGTGCAAGTACCTTCATTTACATTGACCGATTAATATGGGAGTGTTTCTGAAAGTGAGAAAAATGCAAACAAAAGGAAATCATCTTTCAGGATTGACGAAAAAATGTCAATGCTGAGAGGCCAGGTTGAGCAAAAGCTGTGCCTGAATGAACATAATGGGTTGGGGATTCATTGCATAGGGTCGAGGAGAAACATAATGAGTGTGTGTGTGTCTCTGCACAGGCACTAACAAGCTCCACACACATTCACACACACATACGAGGGAGTGCGACAAGGGGAGTGTGGTGGGATTGAGCGCGGGTGTAGAGATAAGGAGCTGCGGCAATGGGGCGGGGGGGTTGCTGCTGGTGTTGGTGCTGGTGGGAGGGTGTTGGGGCTTGGAGAGACGGGCGGCTGCAGCAGTGTACGCTACGGCGTCACCACAAGCAAAATCCCATCATCGCCAGACTTTATAACAAACGGTTCTCTATACGCAAGAGAGCTCGCAGTCGAGGGAGAGTTACAGCACTGCAACACTTAAGTTTCAGACCTGTCGACTGATATCCATATTCAAGATCGGAGCTTTATATGATGCCAACCATAAGGATGATAATGAACAATATGAGGGTAGATGAAAGTCCGAAAAGGTATCTTTACCTTCTGATAATCAAGGCAGATTATTTTAAAAAACTGCTGAGGGTGCAGTGCATTAAGCTGATTTGGTCAGTGTTTCCTGCCTTAGGACATCTGCTATAAAAAAAGGTCTCTATTTGCTCTAGAGATTCTCATGGCGTTGGAAAAAAAAGACACGAGGAAAAAAAATCACCTCCAAAAATGATCCCACCCATCACCATTCATCAGAGCATCACCTCAGGCACTGTTTCTGGTGTCCTCGCATGTGTGTAAGTGCATGTGTAAGTGTGTGTCAGAGGAAATAGTGCCATTTAGTTGTTACACATGATCGATTATCTGCTAGGAAAGAGTGAGAAAAAAAAAAAAGATTGTGCTCCAGGTTTTGCTAATAACATTGGCTCCGGGGACAAAGAAACAGAGTGTGCGTTCTGCTGATACCATTCAATGAACTCCGTTTGGCCTTTCTTGCTCATGCACATGTGCCATCGACCATCGGAACATGGCGCAGGGATGAAAGACTCATCAAAAACGAGCAAATACAGCATGACGTGCAATGGCAGGAGATGAATGGGGTAAAATCAAGAGCTCTTTCATGGGAATACGCAAACCCCCAGTAATGGTGCATTAGAATTCTGCAGTTCCGAAAGCAAGGTGACCCTATGTATCAGGAGCATTTGTTCCAGGTGGTTGCTGCAAGTGCCTGGCACTATCCAAAATCTGATCCCTATGGTTCCCCACCATCTTTATCTGGAGCAGCTGCCTGGAGACCACTTGGAGATGTAACACTGACCTTGAATCTGCACTTAGAGGGACACCAACCAGTCTTCCAAAGCCCATGGTCCATGACCAGTCGCCAAGCTCCTTTTCACAGCTACGTCATTTGGTGGTTTAGGTAAAACCAGCTGCATGTAATGGATGAGTGGTATGATTGAGGCCCATTCCGATGTATATTCATGCAGGATGAGAATTCCAGATATTTCTTTTGGCATTTATTGCAGAAGAAAGTCACCCGCGTGGGTTGAAGTGAGACATGAAAGATGTGCAGAACTCGTCCTCTAAGTCCACTGAATCCCTCTCCCATTCCCAGCAACCCCTTCCCACTCCCCCCCACCCCCTCCACGAAGTCTTACCTTGTCTCGCTTGGCCCCCCGCAGAGGAAAGAAGCAGGAGAAGAGGAACTTGCCCCAGCTGATGACGGCAGCCAGGCACCAGTTGAGGCGAGCCATGCCTGTGTCTGTCCCGTCTCGTCTGCCAGCCTCTTATCTCCCCCCTTGGCGCCGGGATAGGATCCTGCAACCCCCCGTCAAGCGAAAAAAGACCTCGCAGACACCGGAGACCCTCTTGTCCTACTCCGTGGAGCAGAATTGAAAACCTTCCTTCAAGTCACACAACGACTGGGGATTTATTTTCCTTTTAGGTTTTTTCTTTTTTTTTTTGCGATTTTGGCTACCTGTCTGGCTATGTGTCTGCAATTCCAATTTGAGGGGGAATAAGGGGGGCTGGTGTGAAGCTACTGGCGTCCCACAAATGGACTAGACCTTTGGACAGTCTAGAGGGACCCAAAGCATCAAGAGCCTAAAACTGTCTTCCTGTCTCTCCATCCATCTGTCTTTTTCTCTCTCTGTTTCGTCTCTTCTGTCTCCACAGCCCAGTCTAGATGAGTCAGTCCTCAAAGTGTGATGAGCACCGTCGGCTGCATAATGCGAAGAGCCCGTCGCTGATCGACGACACTGTTACACACACGCACACTGGCATGCCCACACTCCCTGTCTCTCACACACACATTCACGCACATGTACGGTGAAGAAAAAAAAAAAAGAAAGAAAGAAAACGCTGTCCTGGCACATACATCCACAGGCAGAAGAGCCCCCCTCTTGTCACACGGCTCCCCTCCAGGCTCAGGATCCCCGGTGCTTCGCGCTCACACACTCCTTACACACACTCGTCTCTCTCACTGTGCTGCTCTCTCACACATACACACATGCACTGATGCTGCAGCACTTACTCAGCCAGCGCGGGAGGAGGGGAGCAAAAGAGTGAGGGGGGGGGGCAGAAAAGGAGAAATGACTGGGAACATAACGGTTAGAAGAGCGAGGGAAAAAAAGATGGAAAACAGAAGGGGTTTCTGCTGAGAATGACAGATTGAGTGTATTCATTCAGTGTTTGTATTTCAGACTTGAAGCCAGTGTCGCCGAGGAGAAGACGGCGACGTGCGTATGAGGGAAAGTGCGCATCAAGTAGTGATCACTGGGAGAAGGTGGAGGAGCAACAGAATGGGCACAAAGAGTGAATGGAGGATGGACGGATCAGGAGAGGGAGAAGAATGATAAAAGAGAAGGCGAAGGCGAGTCGCAGGAGGAGAGGCAGGAGGGGAGAATGTGTTTGAGAATATTGAGCAGAGAATACACACACAGCAGCATGCGCAATGTACGCACACAAAACGGACACGCAGCAGCCGTCACGGTGCAAGGCGGATACAAGGCAGGCACAGGGTGAGATGATTGTAGTGTGTGTGGAGAATTGGGTCGAAGGGAGAGAAGGAGGGAGGAGAGAAAGAAAGGATAGGGGATGACAGAAAGAGGAGAGGAGCGGGGTGTTGAATCATTGTGTCTTGGGTGATTATTTCCCCCTCTCCCTCTCATACACACACATACACACACGACTGCAGGTGGTGCACAGGCTCGTTCACTGTGCTGCAGTCTCTCTACGCTTCAGTGGGAGCACATTTTCACTGCAGAACGCTTTTCTCTGCTACAACCCCCCCCCCCCCCCCCCCCCCCCCTCCATCCCCAACCCCTCCCACCCGGCACACCACCGCCACACCAACGCAATCACAACACATCAAAGCAATGAGCGAGGGAGATAAAGTGTAGAGAGGATGCTGTTCTGTCAACCAAAGCTAGCTTAGCCTGGGGGGGGTGGAGGTGGGGATGGGGGTGGGGCTGCGTTTGGGGGAACATAACACAAATTGTTTGGCCTTATGGAAATGTGCTGGCAATAAAAAAAGAAAAAATACAAATCTTTGCGTTGACAGAGAACTGCTCCCATCATAGCTACTCTTCATATTATTATGTACTGAAATCTGCATGCAGTGCACATGTCAGTACATAAATACAATACGTCCTCTATGTATACATGTTCCTGCATGAGATTAAATCTTGCATCAATGGCTCGCTTTGTAAATGTTTCTCAAAATATCAAACATTTAATGCATCTGCAGATATTCAGAATGAATAAATATGATGTATTTTATTAATCTATGTTGTGTATTGCCTATACTTAAAATATACTGACTGACTGACTGACTGACTGAATGAATGAATGAATGAATGAATGAATGAATGAAAATCCAATGCCATTGGGGTTTACATGGGACATTATAAAATATATGATTAGCAGCTGACATTTAGGTTAAACAGGCTGTTCTCATGCACTGTTCGCACATATACCTCGGAATAACAATGCACCACACTTCATATATCACATAAATAATCATGAGCCAGTAATTTGTGCATAACCCACATCATTGCAGGGACTGGGATCCTGTGACCAATGCGCTGACGGGAGTAAAGAAAGAAGTAGTATGAAGAGTAAAAGTCCATATAAGGAGGCATGATGTGGTGATGGAAGGGTCAAACAAAAACAGGACTTTCCACCAGGAGACTGGTGTTTGGGACTGTGTACAGTTATTTTAAGGTACCTCCTGACCATGCTTCTTTTCCTGAACCTAACCTGCATAACTTTACGATATTCAGCTACGTTTCTTTTCTTAAATCTAGCCTACGTAACTTTACAATGCCCACTCATGTTTATATTCCTAAACCTAACCTTCGCAACTTTACGATACCCAACCATGTTTCTATTCCGAAACCTAACCTGTTACTTAACTTTCTTAAAACTAACCTGTGTAACTTTACAATGCCCAAAAATGTTTCTTTTTCTAAATCTAACCCTACGTAACTTAACTTGCCTAAACCTAACATATGTAATGTTACAATGCCCATCCATGATTCTTTTCCTAAACCTAGCCTACGTAACTTTACTTGCCTAAACCTAACATATGTAATGTTACGATGCCCACTCATGATTCTCTCTCTAAACCTAACCTACATAACTTTACATATCTAAACCTAACATGTCACAACATGTTTACTTTACTATGTCCAACCATGTTTCTAGTTCTAAAACTTAATCTCTGTAACTATATGATGCCCAACCATGTTTCTATTCCAAAACCTAACCTACGTAGCTTGACTTGCCTAAACCTAACACATGTAACTTTACGATGCCCACCCATGTTTCTTTTCCTAAACCTAACCAACATAATTTTACTTACCTACGCCTAACCTATGTAACTTTATTTCCCTAAACCTAACCTATGTAACTTTATGCTAAGTATGTGATGTAACAATGCCATTCGTCAAGCGCTAACTCGTTAGATACCGTTGTATGAGGATAGGTTGGGTTAAAGAATGTACTGAGAGGTCTATGAGCATAACAACTTCCCTGAAGTCGCGAAAGATACAGACGCACTGAGTAAAAAGATGACAGAATAATAACATGGTATGGTAAGAAGGTATATAATCAACTTCCAGTGTATGGTGAGGGAAAAATGCAGCCTTCAATCTACAATCTTGGACATATCTGTCTCGATTTGAGCCCATCAACTACTTCCTCCGAAAGAAAACTTAGCTGAGCAGGAACTCTTGAGCGTATCCCACAGCCCTCTTTGGCAAATACATTTTACTCAGGTGTCATCGCGTGACCTAAGTAGAGCACTTTGGTCAGGTAGTAACCAGAGTATTGAAGGCGCCACAACTACCACAACCATGCCAAAACCTAAGATCTCTGCTGCTACACCCCAAAAGGCAGAATTCCCCCTGGAAAGAACAACTGACAGCGATGAACACTACATAGGTCAAATGGCAAGGACACTGGGGAGAAGACTCAAAGAGCACCAGAAGCAGACATCAGCTGTTTGCAAACAACACGCCATGAGCGGTCACAGCAAGTGCAGAGACAGATCAAGGAAGACACACAGGTTAGACACCAGGGGTCTTTGACCCCTCCCTAGCCCAAATTTACAACCACCAGTTATCACATGACCAAAATGAGGATGAACGGTGACACCTGAGCAACTTTCATTTCAGAAAGAAAGCCATGGGGGTACAGTCTCCAGGAGTAGCTCATCAAGTCAAGTGAGGGCAGTTTTATTTATATAGCCCAGTATCATAAAAAATTGCCTCAAGAGGCTTTATGAATTGTACATCATACAACACCCTCTGTCCTTTGACCCTTCAGATAAGGAAAAACTCCCCAAAAAAACCCTCTCAGAGAGACAAATGTACTTGGACTTCGAGAAGAGTAACAAGAGGGCATTCATGAAATAGAAAATATCATGTGTACAGAACACACCAACACACTAAGGCCAACAGTATGGCCAATCAGGAATCAGGATGACAAAATATCTTGCTCAGGATAATTGAGCAATTCCAACATTTACCAAAATGAGTATTCTAAAAAATGGGTTTGAACGTGTTGCTTTCAATCAAAGGTGAGAATACATCTGCAATCCTTATTGCTGAATTGCATTCCTGCCTACTGTGGCTACCACTGGAGGAAAAACAGAAATATCCTCCTTTACTATAATGGTCGATGTATGATGTCAGTATGATGGTGATTCAAAATGGCAGCTCTATAGAAAGAATCCCTCACTGTCTGATGGACCAACACCAAAAACCTGACATACATCCTTGACGTTTTAGTTCTGGCTGCTACAGAAAAAAAGAATCCATGTAACATCACACAGCTATGTTCGGCAACTCATCTGCAGGGATAAGAAAAATGTGCCACCAAAAAGCAAATAGGCCCAGAAAATGCAAATCAGACAGTGTATTTTTCCTTTATGTCAACATTATTGATGATGTCCTGCTGCTTTTACACTGAATTGGTTCCCTGCTTCATTTTGCACGGGAAGCAACACACACGATACAGCACATGAAACCATTTAGAAACAGATAGCATTTAAGTTTGTGGTAAAATAAAAAAGCTGGGAAGGTATTTTGTTGACAGTCCATTTTTATCAGTAATATTTGTCTTTCCGCAGGGACGATGAATGAGGAATATGTTTTTGTACTGCACAGTTTTCTACAGCAGTGTGTGCTATACATCTCAGTGTGAGACTGGGCTCGTGTCCCACTCTCTTGGCAATGCGCTGACCTTTCTCATTAGGCATAAGCAACTTGCATAATCACTGCTGACTTCTATTGACTGGCCTGTCACACTGCCTATCCGTTTGACTGGAAACCCCGTGAAAAAGTGCAGGCTGCCAAAAAAACTTCTCCCTCAATGACTTTCCCCTGTCATCTGCTGCAGGATCAGAATCTATCATTTTTCACCGAGTGCACAAAAACAGGGGCTTTACAATGCTAGCTGTTTATCCTCTATTGCACCACAGGCTCTCGAGAAACATTATCAATATTTATCAAATGTTTGCCTTTTCCTCCTCTATCCAAATATATGCACTGTTTGAAATATTCACTACCATATTCAGAGATTAAACCCCGTCCCTTAATGGTGTAATTTAGTTTCGATGAGTACTTATAATGACCCTTCCTCCAGGTCTAAATCCTCACCTGCACACTCACATCTTGAGTGTTTTCATTATCCCCAGAGCAAGGTTATGTAAATTTTTTATCACATGCAAACAAAATCTGAGTAAATCTAATTTGAGTTAATGCATTCACAACAAAGGTTGTTATGAATGTTTTATACTTACTATTAAACCTCTTGTTGATTCAAAGGAGGGATCTGCAAATTAGTTCCCAGTTTGATGAGAATACACACAAATGTTGAGGGATTCCTGTCTGACCTGACTATCTGATACAATACATGCTTGTTTTGTGTTTATTCTACTTTTAGTGTAGTTTTGCCTTTTTTTTGTTACAAGTTATGGGTTCTAGATGGCAACTTTCCATTCTGGAATTAATTAACAGCAACTACTAATATAGCAGTTTTACCATGACAGCATGGCTGAGTGGGGAGAAAGGGAATTCGCTAATGCTGCCCTTCCTGGATTTAAAGGAATAGTTTGTCATTTATATCTTTGTTTGCTTTCTTGCCGAGAGTAAGACTAGAAGATTGATATCACTCTCATACTCAGTACCACTGACAGCTGGTTAACTTAGCTTAGCATAAACCCAGTTGGTCACTCGTGTCTTTCGAAGTTGAATTTAGGTTGTGACTTCGGGCGACCAAATTTCAATGTCAGGACGTCTAATTTTTGTCCATTCCGACAGTCACTATGTCAGATTAGGTGATTATGGAGTCATAAAATCATGCTGTGACTTGGCCGACAGACATTACAGATGACAAGATGGTCCACGACCAATCATCCCTGGTCGTCCTTCACGAACCATGGTTAGGTTTGTTTCTTTGATAAGAGTAGTGTAGTGCTTTAGTGTTATGTAAGGTGTTTAATTTAGCAATAGACATATTGATGGTGGCTGCACTCAGAGTAGACAGATGATGGTGATCAAAGCAGAGGAGAAATTAACAGTAAAGTTGTTAACTTGTGGTAAATGTACAGTGTAGGTTTCAGTTTCTCCATGAACAATGCAACATAACAAAATGAGCCATGGCAGGACATGGAGAGAGGAGGAGACAACTTATAAAGTTGACAAAAGCTTGGACAGGGCTGTAGGTGCTCTGTGCTGTTGTCCCTTTTTCTGCTGTAGATCTGCCCAGGTGTGCTGCATTACCTAACGAGGTGCATTGCATCTTGCTGAGGAGGGAGGTGCTTACGGAATTTTGAGAATGAATCCCATGGATTTGATTGTTTTAAAGGTGTCTTGTGTGTTTTTGGTTCAGTGGTGGAGGTTTGTTCACCCTAATTGGGCTACCCAAGGGTTGGGCATAACAGAGAAGATGGGAGAGCTCATCTATAAACCAATCGATCTCAAGTTTAGGGCTCACATAGGTCATGATGACAAGACACAGGTATGTAATGTATAGTAAGTGGTGTAGTGGTAGCTGATGAGGTGGGTGTACTACTAGGTAGATGGGGAGGTTACTAGGGAGAAAGTGGGTATACTCTTATTAGGTACACCTGTTCAACTGCTCGTTAATGCAAATAGCTAATCAGCCGATCACGAGGCAGCAACCTTTAGGCATGCAGACATGGTCAAGACAACCTGCTGAAGTTCAAACTGAGCATCAGAATGGGGAAGAAAGGTGATTTAAGTGACTTTGAACGTGGCATGGTTGTTGGTGCCAGACAGGCTAGTCTGAGTATTTCACAAACTGCTGATCCTCTGGGATTTTCACGCACAACCATCTCTAGGGTTTACAGAGGATGGTCCGAAAAAGGGAAAGATATCCAGTGAGCTGCAGTTCTCTGGGTGAAAATGCCTTGTTGATGCCAGAGGTCAGAGGAGAATGGCCAGACTGGTTCAAGATGATAGCATGAAAGCATGAATCCATCCTGCCTTGTATCAACGGTTCAGGCTGGTGGTGGTGTAATGGTGTGAGGGATATTTTCTTGGCACACTTTGGGCCCCTTAGTACCAACTGAGCATGGTTTAAACACCACAGCCTACCTGAGTATTGTTGCTGACTGTGTCCATCCCTTTATGACAGACCCCACAGTGTACCCATCTTCTAATGGCTACTTCCAGCAGGATAACGCACCATGTCACAAAGCTCAAATCATCTCAAACTGGTTTCTTGAACATGACAATGAGTTCACTGTACACCAATGGCCTCCACAGTCAGTCACCAGATCTCAATTCAATAGAGCACCTTTGGGATGTGGTGGAACGGGAGATTAGCATCATGGATGTGCAGCCAACAAATCTGCAGCAACTGTGTGATGCTATCGTTGTAAAAACGTCAAAGTGCCATTTTACTGGGGTTATGGACCAGACTATTTCTTGGCCGAAACCTGTAACTTCCTGGAGTTTCTGCTGGATGCCAGACAACTGGCCCTGACCAAGATATACTAAAGACGCTGGTGGGTGGCGTTTGTTTCCTCTGCACAGAGCTAGTTGTTTCCAGTCTTTATGCTAAGCTACGTTAGTTGGCTGCTAGTCATAGCATCAAACTGAGCGTACAAACATAAGAGTGGTATCAGTCCTCTCATCAAACTCTAGGCAAGAAGGTGTATTTCCCAGATTGTCAAAGTTTTCCTTTAAGATGCCCTTGAGCAAAGAATCACTGCACAAGCAGATGCAGGATGTTGCTGGGGAATAAGCATGCATACTCAGCAAAACAGATGTAGTTTTTCATCACATTTCATGCATGTAGCTGATTATTTGGGCTGATTTACTGCACAAACGGAAGGAGACAGGACGCATTAAATATAAGAACTCTGTCCCATCCATTATCAAAATAATTAGTAAAAGCAGCTCACCGCCACAGTTTGCTTGCAGTGATGTCACACAAGCCTCCGATGGCGACCGTCTGCTCACGGTGGTGATTGACAGCTGGACAGCGTGGTGCACAAGCTGCAAGAGAAACAAGAAACAGAAGGAGGTGCAGAGTTTAGTTTTCTGCGCCAGCATCCCATTCACATTCAGAGCACACAGTGTGCACTGTACTGAGCAGACAGCAGATTAGGTCCCATCACACACCTCATCATTCACTAACACGCAGACTCATCTGCCTTCCACTCCTCTCCTGTTCGCCTTTATATTCCCTTCTTTCTCACTTTCTCCTCTCCTTTGTTTTATTTCTCTCCCTGTTTGCCCTTTCCTTGTTCTCTTAGTATTAGTAGCCTCCTTCTTTTTTCTACTGCCCATGGAAAATGTACGCAGAAAAGATTTAAATTCAGTTTTCGGAACGTATTTGAGACAAATACCAATCCAAAACCAATAATGATGATTTTGCATCATAATTTTAAGACTAAATGAATTATCAGTTTAAATATTCTGCAGTGAAAATGTATAAACACATACATGGAACATCAGCACACAGAATGCAACCTCCCGTGCCCTTGCACTGCAGGCATGCCAGCCCTGACTCCTGGGTACAGGGTGCCATACATAATACATAATAATACATAATAATACATAATAATGACGACACCTCGTTGTTTCAGAGACGTCCCTCTTCATCACATCTAATCCAAGAGAAAGCACTGCAGAGACAGAGGTGACCCTTATGGCCTGTGATCAATGATTCAGTCTATTAAGTGAAGGTGCTTTGATCAGTGATTCTCAATGACATGGGATCATTGTACTCCAGTGATCTCCAAATGATTGGGTATTTTATCTAACTGTCTGAAACTTAATTTGATCTTATTTTCAGATAAATGGTGTTCAACAAACAGAGAAAAGGTAAGATAAATATTCATTTGTATAACACTCATATGGAGTCCCTCTCTGCTCGGGAAAACCTCCAGGTGACAGGTTCATCTTTAGCGTGAGCAAATTATGTGCAGGGACAGGGAAGCACTTGGATGCGCTTAGACTGGAGGTCTATGAGCGGTGACACTTCCGGGGCCTGCTGCCAAGGGAAACTCAGTTATCCAGCGATGTCTACTCCCCCTCCCCCCCAATACACACACACACACACCGCACACATACACAGCGACTTCCAACCTTTCCTCCGACCCCAAGGGACAAGGAAAGACAGGAGGAAAGGGATGATGATGAGGCTATTGACAGAGAAGTGCATCTACACTCTCTGAGAACAACATGATCAATTTGTACATACTTTAATTTTTAGATGTAATATTTCAACAGGTTGTAGTTAAAGAACAATTTCAGATTATTACAATTTGGGTGTTGTCAGAAAGTAAATGGTAAATAGACTGTACTTGCATAGCACCTTTCTAGTCTTCCGACCACTCAAAGCACTTTTACACTACGTCATATTCACCCATTCACATGCTCTCACACACCAATGGAACAGCCATCGGAAGCATTTTGGGGTTCACTTCGACATGCAGACCGGAGGAGCCAGGGATTGAACCACAGATCTTCCCGTTAGTGGATGACCCACTCTACCTGCAAGCCACAGCCGCCCAAAGAAAGACACTGGGCTTGTGCGTTGGACAGACATTCAATTTTGGTTGGAATGTTGAAATGTACAACAATGTTAGAATTTTAACACTGCCTGTTTTTTTTTTTCAAATGCCTGTTTCTTATGCTTTTTAGCAACGTCCCCGCAGTCTGAGAACTCAGCTATATGTTACAAACCAATGAAAACACTGGCCAAACCTACAAAGACAATAGCCAGACAATAGTTGTAATACACTAGAATTTAGGGATGCACGATATTAGATTTTTGCCCATATCCAATATGTTGATATATAACAACTCATTTGGCTGATAACCAATATTGACATCAATATATCCACTTTTTTTCCCACCTAAATTTAGTGATCATCAAGTTTCTTCTGCTGTGGAATTAACATCATATTATGCATGCATACTCTTATTGTGATGGCCCACCAGCAGGTGGAGACATGGAATACAATACTTTTCAGTATATATGTAATATGAATTTATTGTGCAAATTAAGAAAAAGCATGTTGGCCAATTCCGATATTGGTGGATACCGAAGATTACCGTGCTCTCTTCTAGAATCATCCTTTAATTAAACTTGTCAGTTATGCAAATTATATTATTTTGTTGGCAAAATTGTCATTGGTCAAGAGCCACAAGTAGGAGCTATTGCCAATTAGCTATTAGCTATTGTCAATCCTGAGCTGTATGATATGTTAATGAGAAAATCATATCACAACAAAGACAGATAAACCCATTTGTGGGAGTAGATAAATTTTACACTGAATGATGCCCTTGAGTGTTTTTATCACCGTATGTGTTTATGTTAATGTAGTGTTATGTTAGCAGACTAGCTAATGTTAAAGTCAAGATATTGCTGACATAGAACCAAAGAAAAAAAAGAAGTGTTCTGCCACTGTTTGTCTGCAAAAAGGGGCCATCCAGAGGGGGGAGCAGGGGGTTGCCTAGGGCACCCAACATGCTAGGTGTGGCACTGCTCACTGACTTTTTTGCAAATCCCTATAAATGACATTTTTATGCTTTCACATATGTGTCATTATGAAGAAACCCATGTGTCCCTTTGTCAGTTTTACTGTCTCACAGACTGGATAAGGACAACTGATCTGGGTTCAGTCGCAGCAGGCAGAAGGTAATCAGTGATGTAAATGCCCCTGATAAGCTGCAATCAGGTATCAGCCAGACGACAGCAGCGTAATGTAACTCAACAGCACCGTTATCGTCGCAATCAGCTGCAGTCCGAGGCCAAATTAGAATCGACCCCTGACTCTCCCCTCCGTTCCTTTAAATCATCCGCCCTATGCAGCTTTCACCTTCTCAAGACATGAGAGAGTGGGAAAGGTTGTTTGGCTTTTTTAGACCTGGAAAGAACTGAAACACAAAAGGCACAGTAGGATGGTAACTGGAAACGTACTTATTGGAAATTATGTCATATTTTGACACAGATATAAAGGCTTTTTAAATGTAATAAAACACAACAAATGGAACACATATTTGTTTAGCTACTTCACAACTAGCTACTTCCACCACTTCAAATTGTGCAGCTTATGAAGGAAATTGGAACTTATATAATTGGTTAGCAACAAAGCTGCACACGGTTACCTCACTGCCCCCCAAGCAAAGCAAGCCCAGTGCAATAAAAGTAACATAAACATGCAATAAAGCAAACGATGTAAATAGTTCTATCAATGTCATTTTCAGTGTCGTTCTGTCACTGAAATGCTTCTGATCTGTGAAATAAAAAATCCAATCCAGTATTTATGAAATCTAATTCATTGTCCTCTTTGTAGTCGTCACAGGATGTGTGCCTGGAACACAGCAGCAGGATCGTGGCTATTTTCATTTGGAACAAGCTCGGAAAGAGCCTGAGGGAAGCCATCCACCCCCCCTTATGTCCGAACATCCAGCTCATAGCTCACGTCCTGCTGCTGACTTGGCTGTTTTCCAGTAGGGTTTGTGGCGTGCTTTTAGCCCCACTAATGTAGCTACCTATGTAGGTTAAAGACCCCCTCGTGGTCGACAAACACACCAGTGCCAGGGGAGACATCTCAAGGTGAACACAGTGTTCAGATCATACACTTTCCCTTCAGAGGGGGGGTGGCAACAATAAATAGGACAGGAACAACAATGTCAGAGAGACATATTTCAGCGTGATTGATTTCGTGTAAGTGGCATGGGACAAAGGAAACATTGAAACATACAAAACAGTCTGAGGAAAAAATATTGGGTTTTCTCCAAAGAGATAATTACTTATATATAGTAAAATAGCTTAAATTAGATCACCTACTGCAGCTGGTTTGGCATCCTGTATGCATCTTGCTCATTTCTACAAATAAGCACGTGGGAAAGCAGGTTTTGCTCCCTGAAAGATGGGACCTTCACCATTAAATCCCCAGTCCTGTCTGCTGTGCTTAGGAATTTGCAGACCCCTTAATTCCCTAAATGAGCCAAGAAATCGATAGGAAGACTACTGGCCCTTACTCAGTCTAATTATACACATTTATCACCAATCACAGCCTTGGATTTGACTCTGACTGCTGAGACCCTATTGTACTGTAAGGCAAAGTGACAACCCAACTGCAATCATCCGTAAAGCAAGACTCAGCAATGTGATATCGGGATAGGAGCAATTTGCAGTGCTGAGGATAAAGATGAGAGAAAATAACCATGAAACCAAAAGGAGAGAACATGGAGTTGAAGCCGGGCGTCTTCTGGATAATCGCAGAACATTTCCGATTGTTTGAGACCAGGCAGAGCAGAACGGCACATTCCTTCACATGCTTAGAGCCGTTCACAAGAAAATGCTTTAATCCCAGCAATTACTGTGCAGAGGGAAGATGCTGAGATCTGTCTAGACCAATCTGGATTCAACCTAATGGGCTTTAGAGATGAAAATCAACAATGTGATTCATGGCAATTCTTGCTAATACCCAACACATCCTCACTCTAACTTTGTCACATATCGACATTTGGTAATGGACCTTCCACATCCAGATACAATGTGAAAGGTACCTTGGGTGCATTGGTTGTTGATGTTCTGGGATGCTGTGTCAAGTTCTGTTACATGTGTTGTCTTCTTCCAAAATACACTTCCGTTTTCAAAGGAAGCTTACCGTTTACAGATAGTACAACAACACAAACTGATGGTTTTTTCCTCCAACAACTAACGCACATGGTTAGGTTTAGGAAAAAAGAACAGGGTTTGGCTTTACAATCTTACAGGACGTGAACACTGCTCCCCCTGGGTGAGGGTTTGTGGTTGTTGGAACCATCCACCACCAACCCCCACCCACCCTACTTGGACTTTCACCACCTTAACTTACGTTCTTGTCCCGCTGCGTTTCCCCATGATGCCGCCGAGCGCCGTTAAACTATAACGGCAACCGGCCAACCAGCCATATAATGTTGACGTTAAAGGACGTCTTCTTTCGTCAGTGTCTGATGCCTCAAGTCACTGCCCAAGGACCGGATTTCGACGACTTTGGAGTGAGTCCAGGTTGTAATACCTAGTCAGTATGAACTGAACCTTAACAAGTGCAGACCTTTTGTTTCAAACAGGGGGTTTGGGAGTCCTCCACCAGAAAATCTTGAGCATCAAACACTTAATTTGCTGGTTCCCATTGGGGTAGTGCCACAAAAAGTGGTTGTTTTTACAGAGACCTCACTGTTGCTTCCTGCCAGGGTAGTGCCATGAAAAATGATTGATTTTTACCAAGACATCACTGCATTTCCTGCTGGGAAAGCACCACAAAAAAACATTGTTTTTCAAGTTCCAATGTGCGCAATGCAAAATGTGCAAAAGTAACATATCTGTGGTTTGCAGAAACATACAACACCAACCTTTTTTCCGGAGCGTAGGTTGAGAAATACCAATTTATACAATGATGAAATCTGATAATGAATGCTACTGACATCATACAAGGATTCAGGCTTGTGCTATACACAATGATGATGTGAAAGCTAAGGTGCTGCTTCAAATATGTCCTTTGTCTGGACACACCTACAGACCCAGAATTTGTTTAGCCAGTGAGTACACTGTGGCCTTGAATGAGAAAGAGCAATATATGGAGACAAGAAAAAGAGGGCACACTGGATACAGCCAATACTGTCACGATGAGTGACATTAAATTCACACAGTGACACTGAAGTCGGCCTGCTTCTTAAGCAAATTAGAACATTTGGGAAATGGACAGAAAAAAAATGAGCAAAGGCAAAACACTTCCCACTTGTCAGGCATTGGAGCAGTTCCCTTCCCTCTAAATCTCCTTATCTCAGCTGAGAGGCAGGGAGAAGGGGGAGAGGGACAAATGGGAAAGGACAGACAGAGCAAAGCAGACAGAGAAACAGAGGCAGCAACACATAGAGAGAGGAGGGAGCTGGTCAAACTAACAGCAGAGACTGAAGGTGGATGAAGTCAGATGATTACAAAGAAAGAGGGATGATGAAATGTTATCAGTCCATGTTGTTACCTTCTTATTGCTTCTAAATACTCTTCCAATATGTGCCCAAACTGCAGTATGTCAATTCATTTTTGCATATTTCTTTGCTGTCTTTGATTTGCTTTGATTTATAGGACCATTTTCTGATAAGCTATAGTCAAGTTTTTCTTAGATTTAGGCACAAAACTACTTGAGTTAAGAATAAAATACTGTGGTCATGGTTGAAAGAAACCATGGGATGCTGAGAGTGATCTCTGGGGTCAAAGTCACACGTCCATACACCTTGACCTCCTCCAATAACGTCATCCCATTACTTACACAACAAGAGGTCCTTCTTATGGAGACTTAGGTGGTTTTAAAGAAATAGTTTGTCCCAAAATCAAAATACACCTCTAGTGCTATATGTCACTCTAGATTGTTTTGGTGTGAGTTGTTGAGTGTTGGAGATACCGGTCGTAGAGATTTCTGCATTCTCTGCAAAAAAATGGAACTAGTTGGCACTCAGCTAACGGTGGTCAAAAGGCCAACAAAATACATTTAAAACTCAACAGCAATGTCTCTTTCCTGAAATCATGACCCAGTTACTCAAAATAATCAACAGCCCTTGTTGAACTTCTCTCTAGCCAACTACTCCCACCAGCAGTATCACTGCACAGAAGGAAGCGTGCATCTACTCACAGACGAGAGGCTCGTGCTTGCGACAGCGTAAGATGTAAACATTATATGGCGTCCTCCACAGCTGAGCTGTAATGTTAGCTAGCTCAGTGATGCTAAGTGAGCTAGCAGAAGATCTACGCTTCCTTCTGCCTGGGGAAACAGTGAAAAACACCTTCTGGATGGCTTGGGTAAAACAGTCACATGGAATGAGAGGATGGTAAAAAGAAGCATGCATGATGATATTTTGCAATATTAGATGACACTTGGCTTGTGGTGCCCAAAGCGCCAAGAAAATACATTTGAAAAACTTGACAGCAATGTCTTTTTCCAGAAACTATGACCCAGTTACTCACGATAATCCACAGACCAGCAGTTTCTTGTAGGAACTATTTTCTGTCCACCAAACTACACCCACAAAGGTATTATCATACAACAGTTCATGTGATACCCTACAAATTAGTGACCCACGAATGACGTAACATAGCTTAGGTTGAGAAAAAGAAGCATGGTGACAACGTATCTTAAAATAACTCAAAGTTCACTTGGTTTTATATGGTCCCAAACAACAGTCTCCTGAGGGAAAGTCCTGTGTTTGTTTGTTTGACCCACCCACATCCCCAAAATGCTTCCCTCTGCAGACACTGTCTATTTACTACTCGCATAATCAGTGCATTGGTCACGTAACTGCACCTTCCCAATTACGTGAGTTAGATACCAATTATGGTGCATTACTTTTCGTAGGTTTACATACAAACAGTGCATGAGAAGAACTAGCATCTGTCAACCATATCACCAACCAGAGGGAAACGTACATCTACTTATGGACGAGAGGCTTGTGCAGTGCAAGAGCTAAACATTAATGGCGTCCTCCTCAGCTGAGCTGTAATGTTAGCTAAGTCAATGGCGCTAGGTAAGCTAGCATTAGATGCACACCTTGGTAAATAGAAAATATTTCCTACATTGAAACTGCTCACAACTAGGTCTGTGGATTATCTTGAGTAACCAGGTCATGATTTCTGGAAAGAGACATTGCTGTTGAGTTTCACAAATCGATTTTCTGGCACTATAAGCACCACAAGGCAAGTGCCATCTAGTTCCATTAGAATGAAGAGAAAGCTGGCATCTATACAGTCGATATCTCCAACACTGGGCACACTAAAACAAACTAGACTGATAAATAGCACTAAAGGTAAGAGGATAAATATATGCATTTTAGATTTTGGAGTGACTTGCCCCTTTAAGTACACTGAACAAAAATATAAACGCAACACTTTTGTTTTTGCTCCCATTTTTCATGAGCTGAACTCAAAGATCTAAAACATTTTCTATATACACAAAAGACCATTTCCCACAAATATTGTTCACAAATCTGTCTAAATCTGTGTT
>NC_065520.1:4610798-4628779 GCF_006386435.1 Epinephelus moara
CACACCTGTGAGGTGGGATGGATTATCTCGGCAAAGGAGAAGTGCTCACTAACACAGATTTAGACAGATTTGTGAACAATATTTGTGGGAAATGGTCTTTTGTGTATATAGAAAATGTTTTAGACCTTTGAGTTCAGCTCATGAAAAATGGGAGCAAAAACAAAAGTGTTGCGTTTATATTTTTGTTCAGTGTACTTGACCAACCAAGGATGTGATTTTTTTTCTGGTTATAACGGTCTCAAGGTGACATGAACCACATCATTTGTGGGTGACAACATGTTTATTATTCATTGGTTCTGGGACGGCTGATCAACCTGACCTTACTCCTGAAACTGAGTATGTGCATTTGTATTGCTACAAGGGTAAATGTGTCTTTGCATGTGTCAACATCACACCCACTTTAGTGTTCGTAAATGTAAGTTTGAACTGCAGTTTATACCAATTCATACAAAAGAGATGATAACAATGACAATCAGTTATACTGGGTGTACATTAAGCACAGAATTATGCAGGCCAGATAAGAAGTCAAAATGCCAAATTCTCCCCTGTCCCCCTAAAAGCTCTGGCGAACCCGACTGCTTTCGTGGACAGAAAATGTTGAGCAGATATTAGCAGAGACATTTCGAGGAAAACAGCAAGAGACGCAAAGACCTCTACTCTCCTTCAGAGCCAAAGCCATGAGAGGCAGTGAGCAATGTGTCTCTCCTGAGGGAATTATGGGAAATGAACCGTTCTAAAGGCCTAGTATATCCAACGGGACACGACTTCAGGCATCGCTGCCAAAGTGTCACAACACTGGCAGGCCACGAAACCCTGACACACACAAACAAAGACATGCACAGACTGTCCAGAAGCTGCAGAAACACACAGAGAGAACTCCAGCTGCAGTATTTTGAGTTGAAACATTAAAGGGACAATATGAATTTTACAAAATTGCACAAAATATCAAAAATATATCAAATATAAATGAGTCAATTTCACTTTTTACCATTACTTCTCACCGAGTCAAATTCCTTGGATGTGCAAAGGTACTTTTGAGACAATAAAACATTTCTGATTCTGACTTTCCTGACTAAAACTGATGGTGGTAGGTTATAAAAGAAGATTTAAATGTTCAATAGCTGACCAAAGGAGCTAAGATGGACATGTTCTTGCATCACAGGAAACACATAACTTTAAACATCGTGAATCAAAGCCAGCTGACACTCAGCTGACCAGACCGAAGATGATGTTTTCCGGTGACAGCTCCTCTCCCTGCCTTTGCCTGGCGCCGGTGCACTGTTGCCATGGGAGATGTTTATGTAAGCCATGCCTAATCCTGTTAACTGTTACTGCGGCTGCTGAGCAGCATAAGTGTTCGGCAATGCTGCGCTGCAAAAAATGTCTATCTTAAGTCCTTTCACTCAGTGCTGGGTTTTATTTTTGTCTTGAAACAAGTGAAAAGGGAAAATGTGAAGAGATAATTTTAGGCTTTGATTGGGAGAAGAGAACCAGAGAAGCAAAGGAGTAGGAGAGAACATGATTAACATTTTGGACTGAATTTTGTCATGTATGATTTGCAGTGCTAAAGCTATGTTAAATAAATAAATATCGTTTTATAAAGTCTTTATACAATGTAATTAACTTTTAAAACTTCATTTCATTTACAGCAAAGCAGAGATTTTCAAGGTGAACACGCTTAAGTCATAAACCTTAAATGTACAAGTGGTTGCGTGTTTAAGAATCAGATTTCAGTCAATATTAATTTGAAGAATCACATCTGTCAGATTTTTTTTGTCAAATATAGGGGTCTACAAAGAAATTAGATCATTGTCTGATGAAAAGAGATATAAATTAGGACACATTACACTACAGTGTGAACTTCAGCTTCAGAGATTTTTGCAAAAAAGTGCCTTCACATTTAAAAAGACAGACATTACAGCCTAAAACTACTGACCTTTAGTACTGATGATTCAAAATCATCTATATGTCAGGATCAGGAACAGGAGGGACAATGAGAGGAGACCAGACTGAAATAATGCAAAACTGAGCAGAACCCCTGTGATGCAGTATTGTATCCTCATCTTATTTACCACTGTAGACTGTAACACTGTCACAGAAGATGGATTTTTTTCAGGGAGATGGAAAGCATCATAGACCGTCAAACCAAACGTATAACATTTGTACGTTGTTATCTAGCAGCTATGCTGAACTTTTACTGTTCTTTATGTTCTAACAGCACTGCAGTTAACATGTGGTTATGTTTAGGCACAAAAATCACTTGGGTATGCTTAGAGAAAGTCAATGTTTTAGCTTAAAATACCTGCTTTGAGTGGAACAACGAGGACTGGTAATGCTGCCATTGTGTTGCTTAAAAGCACCAGGTTTTGGTGCCACAGTTACTGCTGGAAATGCTTCTGATGTCTCGCTAAAAACACCCGCTTTTATCAGCACAATCATGGCTGACCATGCAGCAAATGTCTTGCTAAAAAAATCAGCTTCTGGTGGCACAATCCCCGCTGGAAATGCTGCCGATGTCTCGCTAAAATACAGCTGGTGTTGGTGGCACAATTGCTGCTGGAAACACAGCTGATGTCTCACTGAAAAGCACCCAGTTTTGGTGGCACAATTGCTGCTGGAAACGCCGCAAATGTCTTGCTGAAAAACATCAGCTTCTCACGACACAATCCCTGCTGGAAATGCTGCCAATGTCTTGCTACAAAACATCAGCTTCTCATGACACAATCCCTGCTGGAAATGCTGCCAATGTCTCGCTAAAATACAACTGGTTTTGGTGGCACAATCACTGCTGGAAACACAGCTGATGTCTCAATGAAAGAGACCCACTTTTGGTAGCACAATCATGGCTGGAAATGCTGCCGATGTCTTGCTAAAATACAACTGGTTTTGGTAGCACAATTGCTGTTGGAAATGCGGCCCATGTCTTGCTGAAAAACAATCGTTTTTGGCAGCACAATCATGGCTGAAAATGCAGCTAGTGTCTTGCTAAAAAACACCCATTTCTTGTGGCACAATCGCCACTAGAAATGCTGCTGATAACATACAATGCAAACATTTTCTTCTGTCGACCGGGCTGACACCATAAACCCCCACCTTACTGCCTTATCTCCAACCTTCACCACTGTCAGAAAAATATAACCTTTAAATATTTTTTTATATGATTACCCTTCAGAAATAGGAGCATTATTTAGGTATTCCACCATCTTCTGTAGCGAAGGAACAGCAAGGGAGAAGTCTAAGCCTAATTATCCTGATTAAAAAGCAGAGAGTATGAACGAGTCATACAAAAGAGGATTATACAGACATGAAAGAAGAGAGAGTGGGAGAGGAAACGAGTAACAGAGAAATGGGAGAGCTCATGTAAAAGCAGACGTGGATGATGAGAAGTCACATACATGCAGCCTATACGCCTCACAAAGGAGATTGGACAGGGAACCTATGCATCGCTGGTCTCCTCCCTCCATTCTCTCCTCTCTCCTCTCTTTGCTCCATTAGCTTTATTACAGTGTCTTGGCTGAGGAATCAGGCTATTGTAGTTACTTGATCGTGAAGGTCAACAAAAGATCCATTGTGGCTTTGGTTCTGTCCTGCAGCGAGTTTGAGGTTTTTCCCAAAGCCATCAGTGGCCCCTGCCGAGGGACTGCAGATGAGGGTGAGCTTTTAGCTATATCTACTGCCATAAATGTGTGGTGTAAAACAAAACAAAAAATCTATAGTAATCCATTCAAGTTGAGGTAGGCTTTTAACCACACCAGTGGCATGGCTTTAGGGATGACCATATCATTCAGTTAGTTGTTACATCACTTAGGTCCAGACTGAAATACCTCAACAAATATTGGATGGATTGCCATTAAAGTTGGCACAAACATTCATGGTCCCAAGAGGATCACTTGACTCTTCATGTAGCACCACCAGCACCAAACCAATGACATTCTAATTAGCTTTGACTGTATATAGTGCTAATCATCAAATGTTAGCATGCTAACATGCTAAACTAAGGTTGTGAACATGGAAGACATTGCATGTCAGCATTGTCATTATATGCATGTTAGCGTGCTGACATTAGCATTTAGCTCAAACACTGCTTTGCTTAAGTACAGCTTCAAGGAGCTGCAAGCATTGCTTTAGACTCGTAGTTATGTTACATATCTGCTTCCAACTCTGAAGGAAGATACAGTGCAGAGTAACAGCAGACAGTTATTTTTAATTGACTGCTGGCAGCCATGATTTTTGTAACAAACTCAAATATGTCCCATTTCTTTGATCATAGCAGATATTGCATGGGTATTCCAGCAATTTAGTATGTTTTTTTTAATTAGGGGAAACAGATTACAAAATAAAAAAATGGCCAAAACTGCAAAGGGTCAAGCTCCACAAATGCCTGATCCTACACTTCTCACATTATAACTCAGGTCTTTTGTTAGACCCTCCTTACCTGATAAACACCCACATGTTTTAGACTCTGCTGTGTGTTAAAGCCTAAGTGAGATTACGATGATGAAATCACAAGGGGTTTATTTCAGACTCAAAGCTGGAGTAGGCAATTTTATTTTGGCATCACTGAGCAAAAATCCCATGATAAACTTTTCTCTCTTTCCTCTTGGCTGTCTTTTCAGGCTTCAGAAAATCTAGCTGTGATGGGAGGCTTTGGCCAATTAATGATCACTTCAGAGAGAGTGCGTTCCTACTGGCTGCTCTACAAATGCAGATGCGCATGCACATCCCTTCAGCTAAAGTCTGATTCAGTGGCAGAGAATTGTGCAGAAATATTGCTAGTTCAGCTCTGGCAACAACTGCCTACGCTGCAAAGCTACCCAAAGAAAAGAAGACAGACTTATCAAAACTAGAGTCTAAAAGAGAGTCTGACAATAAATGAAATACAAAGGTGTCGGTATCAGTGAAGCGTTTTAGAGATGGAGAGAAAATATTGCTAATAGTTTAGCCTTCTGCTAACCAGAGCTTCAAGTTCACGGTTATAAAGCTGTTTGTCGGTCTCAGTCCCTGCTGCTACAGACCACCTTGCTGGGAGGAGAGTGGACAGCGGCGCCGAAGATGGACCTCAATTAGCAGCCGCAGCAACTAAAATCCAGCAAGCGCAAACCCCAGCTCTGGGGAATGGACAGCTTTTACTCCGCCGGATCAGCAAACTTTCTGTTGCTGCCTTTACGTAGGTTAGACTAGGTGCTGGGGGATTTGCGCTGGCTGAATTAGAGCTGCTACAGCCGCCGACCTAAATTCTGTCTTGGAGTTGCTGCCGGCTCTCCTCCCCACAAAGCAGTCCATAGTAGAGGGGAGTGAGGCAGAGGGCTGGCTAGCTAGCTAATTCTTGTGTTATTTGTGGTCTGATAGACAGACAGAAAGAGCAGGGCAAGGAGGGGCTGAGCGAATGTGCTGCACGAAGCTCTAAAATAAAACATTAAATCAATGTATAGGAAACACTGGGTTCCTGTATGTATGTGTTTGTAGCGCTTGCACATGCCCATAGTTGCATGGAGGGAGGGGCTTAGGACAAAAGGGGAGGGGCTGCAAAGGAGGGTGTGTTACAAATTCTGTGGGGTTTTTGTTGTTTTGTTTTGCTTTTCCAGATTTCTGCCTATACCAGCTTTCAAGAAGTTGCTCCACATATTCAGTATAACTGTTGTCACAGGGTGAATTGTTCTCTCCATGAGGAATAAACTGGTCCAGATGAGTAAACTCTCACCGCACTCCACACCTCTTCTGCTCTGTGCCAGCACTGCACAGCAGCCGGGCCTGTAGCCCATTAAACACAGTTTTGTTCTACTCAGCGCGTCATCATCACTCTGATGCATCTGCTGATCACAGCGCACAGAGGAACATTAAAACACAGACTCCGCCGGTCACCAGGGGAACACAGGGCCTCGGCCTCATCACAAACCTCCCGTACCTCCTCCCTTCATAACTCCCTGTTCACACCACCTGTTCAGTTGGACTTTATCTGATACTGGAACAAGAAAGAAGCAAAAATTCTTCAAATCACTTAGATCACAGATGAACGGAGCCATTGCTTGACCTCATACTCAAAGAACCACATTTTTCTAGAGGCTAGGTCACTCTATAATCATATGCTGATTTTAATTCTGACAGGACTGTCTTGACCGTCAAGCCTTATTAATGGTGGAAAAGCATTTTATCTTCTTGTGACTTCAAAAATATATTACCATCAGTGTACAGTATACTGCTATTACACGTGCCACAAGCTGGAGAACACTGCATGGCTGCATATTGAACGCTCTTGCGCCACAAAAAGCAAAACTCAGGACAAATCGCATCGGAATGCCTTCAGCTTGCAGGAACAAAAAAAAAATCAGCCTGGTTCAGCACAGCCGACATTTTCTCATTTGCTGTGCAAATGAAAACATGTATATGGATAAGCAGTTTTGTGTTTTTGATGAGAGCTCTTGTGAAAAGGACCGTTGACTCTTATCAGCCAGCGCAGCACAGCAGCTCAGTCATGTATGACGTTTTCAATCGTAGAGCTCCATGTAACATCACAAGTACACAAACTATAATTCACCGTATCCTGTACCTACTAGTTTAATGGTGAGGCCTGCAGTGAGGTTTACAAAGACAAACCATTTCGTCTTCTCGCCCTCCCTCCTACTCCCATTAAAGGTGAAAGTGCAATTGAGTTGGCTGCTGGCATCTGCCTAATGTCTGGTTTAATACTGACAGACTGGCTGTCCTGGTATTTTTTCCCAATGCCAGGAGCCAGGGGCGCAAAACAAGGTTTAAATCTTACACCAAGCCCATTAGTGGAGAGATGAACCAGCAGCAGGCAACCACCATTTTTGTGCCAGCTCAGCAGTAGCAACAGTGGGGCAGTGAAGTTTAGATAGAAGCTGTGCCATGAGACAGTAGGAGCTTGGATCAGAGACCCAGGCATGGACAGGCAGAAAACTTTCACTAATATACACTAATCTTTATTTTTGCTTTTTAATTGTATATCAGGATGGTCAGATGATTTGCACAACCATATTTTTGTGTGACTTTTTAGTGTGCTAAACATTTTCAATATATTAGCTATTAAGTCGACCATTTCCGTTCAAAATCAAAGGTAGAATACATAATAATAATAATAATACATACCAAACAAGAAGAGATGCCAGATATTCAGCTACGGTGTAAATGCAGCCTTGAATGTACTCACCTCCAGTTTTTGGGTCCACTTGTTGCTCAGCAGCTCCAGAGGAAAATTGAGGTTGTTGTTGTCAGCCAGTGAGCGCAGGTCAAAGTAACTTGGCGTAGACACTGGCTGGGATATTGATGATGAACTGGAGCAGCTCCAGGAAGTGACGCTCCATCTCATTCCTGCAGAACATGGGATAAAGCAGATGGGAGGTCAGAGAATTCAACAATTATAAAACTAGAATTACCACCTTATGGTTGTATGCCTCCGTGAACCAGTCAAGTTATAGTTTACATCCGTGTGTTCAGACTCATGTAGTAATGTGAAGTTGACCTTTGACCTTTTGGATATAAAATGTCATTACTTAGAGATTTTGTCATATCAGACAATTGTGTGAAATTTTGTCATAATTAGCATATGAATTCTGGTTAAAAAAAAAAAAAGTTTCCTGAGGTCACAGTGACCTTGACCGTTGACAACCAAATTCTAATCAGTTCATCCTTGAGTCTAAGATGGCGTTTGCGCCAAATTTGAATAAATTCCCTTGAGGAGTTCCTAAGACACTGCATACATGAAAATGGGATGGACGTGAGGTCACAGTGACCTTGACCTTTGACTACCAAAGTCTAAGAAGTTCTTCCTTGAGTCCAAGTGGATATTTGCTTCAAATAATAGGGGAAAATTCCCAAGGCATTCATGAGATATTGCACTTGCAAGAGTGAGACGGATATGCGATCACAGTGGCCTTGACCTATGGCCATCAAAATCTTAGCAGTTCCTCCTTGAGTGCAGGTGGACATTTGTTCCAAATTTGAGGAAAAGTCCTCAAGGCGTTCATGAGATATTCTATTCACAAGAATGGGACAGACACGAGGTCACAGTGGCTTTGACCTTTGGCCATCAAAATCTAAGCAGTTCCTCCTTGAGTCCAAGTTGGCATTGCCAAATTTGAAGACATTCCGTCAAGGTATTCCTGAGATACTATTTGCATGAGAATGGGACGTGAGGTCATGGTAACCTTGACCCCTGACCACCAAAATCTAAGCAGCTGTCCAAGTGGACATTTGTTCCAAATTTGAGGAAAAGTCCTCAAGGTTTTCATGAGATATGGCATTCATAAGTATGGGATGGACAAGAGGTCGCAGTGGTTTTGATCTTTGGCCACCAATATCTAAGAAGTTCATCCTTGACTCCAAAAGTTTGGAGAAAGTCCCTCGAGGCATTCCAGAGTCACTGCATTCACGAGAATGGGATGGATGTGAGGTCACAGTGACCTTGACCTTTGACTACCAAAATCTAATCAGTTCATCGTTGAGTCCAGGTGGACATAGGTTCCAAATCTGAAGAGATTCCCTGAAGGCGCTCTTTAGATATCACGTTCACAAGAATGGGATAGATGGACATACAGACAACCCGAAAACATAATGCCATAATGAGCCAGGTTTTTTTCCCCCAGTATCATCCAAGACTGATATTTTGGTCTGGTGATAGAGTTGCTAAAACAGCATGTGGACCAAGCTCCAAACTGATGAAGTACATAATGAGCCAATGACAACTAATGAGGACAGTGCAATCTTGATATCAGTGATTACAGGGATTTGTGGCTGCACTGTACTGAGAACTCAGACCAGATCAAAAGCAAATGTCACGAAGCACTTGCGAGTCAATTTTAAGGCCATCCTGCCCAACTCTTCTCTGCGGGTGACACAGTCCTGTTTGCTGGCAAATTTTCATCTGATTCAATTCTCTCAAGCAAGGAAAATAACAAACAACATTTTACAGTCTAACCACATGTGGCTGTGGTGTCAATGTCATTAAACAAAGCCGTCAGCGTACACCGCGACACACCAAGTGAGAATCATAAAGGAGCCTTTTTGGGGGACTAGCTGGTGGATCAGAGCAGCATGGAAGCCAAACGTGTTACCTCCTCTAATTTAATTATAAGTGCCATTTATTTCCCCATTCATCTCCCACACAGGGAAACCACTTTTCTGTTGGGAGAAGCCTTTGGTGAATCCACTCGGGAGTGTTCTGTGGTGCAGAGTGCAATGCTTTAAAAGGGAAGCAAAACAGGTGATTTGATTAGATTTGATTGGATCACGACTGATTTCAGGACTACTACAGCTACTGATGTATTCCTCTGAATCCCATTTGTCAGCCATCATGTTCAAAGCTGCTAAACAAAGTATTTCCTTTTTTTGAGCAGACTTGAAAGCCATCCAGTTTTTATTAAAAGGCAAATATTGTCTCGATATCATTATGCTGCTCTATAGTAACTGTACAGTGTGAATCTTATCCCTGTGTGAGAGTCTTGATATATTTATAGCAGTATGTTTTGTAATGTAATCAGTATATGTGCTTTCCCATGCATTATTGAGGGGAAATAAATATTTATGATACAGTCGTGGCACAGTTTTGCCTTTTGCTACTTGAAGAAATCATGCACATTTAGTATGACCCACATAGTGTTGGAAAAAAAAATCCCTCACTGTCTAATATGCGCCTCTCACCTTCTATCACTCTTCATGCATGGACAAACACAAATATGCACACGCAAATACGCACATAACACACATTCTGTGCAGATCAGCAGCAGCAGAGGCAGCTCTGTGTTTCCTGGCCCTACTGGAGGGTTTGACATTGTATAGTTGAAGAGTGTGTGATGTGAGGAGTGACCTGAGTGTGTGGAGGGTAAACGGAGTGACTCCCCGGGGGGGCAGCTTGTTCTCTCCAGCCCTCTTTTAGAGTTCAGACAAGTCCCATGATGCTGAGAGATTAATGAAGCCGCACTGACACTGTGATCCCTACAGGATACACACACACAGTCGCGAGCGTACATGCACACACACTATTCATTTCACCTTATGATAGTTTTCATGTACCTGCGCTGATATGAGCTTTACACCATTCAAGTTGTGCTGCGGGTGGTACACACATTGTGAGAAGCTAACCGACTCTGAATGCAGTTATCGCAATACAGTTATCTAATTGAAATTTTCCATCATTTCTATTCCTCCGATTAGAAAATTTAGCTTCAAATAGAATTTAAAAATGGTTATATCTAACATGGCTTTTTCAGCATTACATCATAAATAACGCTTTGTGATTCATCATTCTCAGGATCTGTGTCTTCATCTGAGAAGCTCAGATGAAACAGGCCTGGTTGTCTCCATCTCCACCCTTCCAGTCTGGCAATGATACAAGCAAGCTGCACCAGAGCTTGGGAGAGTTGGGAGGATGTCGCATTAACACACGGACTAATCTCACACCTGCAGTCAGGCCAGCCGTCTTAAACACTACAGCACTGCCTCTCTGTGGTCACAAAGGGGTACTACAATTCTACAACTAGCATTCCCTTTAGCTTGGTTCAGCTGTCGAAAGGAAAGGACACTGAGGAAAGATATTCCCCAAGGATGTATACTACTTTTAAGTATGTCCAATTGGGCCAACAATTATTGCCAGAACACTTGACTTTAACACTTGCAGTAAATGTGGGTGTGGTTCACAACAGGTGGGATTGTTGAAACACTGATGCAAGATAACTACTACGACACTACCTTTCTCAGAAACAGCAGTTGTCAGAAAGAAAGATATGCAAGCTATATTTGCAGTTACAGTCTGCAAAAAAGTGCATCCCTTACATAAGAAATAATTCTCATCTAAAATATACAGTATCTTAATCAGGGTTAATTCCAGGGTCTAAATATCTTGTATGTACTGATGTTTTTCACTAAAAAGGCTTTTCAAATTCAAGGTGAGCTGTTACCAAGTACAGGGACAGAAAATACCTGCAGCCATTCTCTCGCCAGTGTAATTTCCATTACTTACATATATACATTAAGCAAAAAATTAAAAGTGTCTATGCTCTCCGTTCTCAGAACATGCTATTGGCTGTACCAAGGGTACGTACAGAGTTTGCTAAGCGAGCATTTATGTGTGCAGCTCCTCAATGTGGATTCTTCTGCAGAGGGATTTAAAGTTGCTCTCTTTGGTTCCTCTTGGAAGTTTCAAAGAGCTGTTGCTGGATTTTTGCACACAATCTTCTATATGCCAATGTCATGGCGTATCTTGGCTAGTCTCCCCTTTTTTGCATTTTTATGGTTCACTTACTGTTTGACTTTTTTTTTCGTAGTAATCGTACTTTGTGTTTTAAATTGCTTGTTTTAGAACTGTATATTTTTATTCTGTATTTTTGTTTTATGTTGTCTGTCTGTAACTTATGTTGTTGCCTGTCTTGGCCAAGACACTCTTGACAAAGAGTTTTTAATCTCATGAGGTTTTTCTGGTTAAATAAAGGTTAAATTAAAAAAAAAAAAAAAAAACATAAATTCTCACATTTGCCCCAAAGTCCAAAGCCTAATCCCCAGAAAAAAATGTTGTATGTTCATGCATAGATTTGTTAAATTTGTACATTATTTTGTGGCTGACCCATTGAGAATTAATGTTTATCAGCAACGCCATGGTGAAGGTGTGGTAGGTAAGGCTAGGCACAAAAACCACTGGGTTATGGTTAGGAAAAGGTCATGTTGTGATAAAGCCACACATGTTCGGTGCCACAAATGGCGCTAGGAAATTGTACGATATGTCAGTGCAAAATGCCTAGATTTGGTGGCTCAAACGGTGTTGGGGAATACTGTGATGTGCTGGTGAAAAAAAACAGGTATGGTGGCTCAAATGCTGCCAGAAAACGCCGCAATGTGCCGCTAAAAAAACCCGTTACGTAAAAAAAACAAAACAAAAAAGAACGGTTAAATAAAACAGGTTCCATGCCACAAAAACTCTGTGCTTTTGATTGTTGGTTCTGAACAGTGCTCTGCAGTGGTCTCCATCCACCATCCCCTCCACCTCCCGATGAAAAAATCAGCTCATATACCATGCCACTTTACAAACGTTGATATGCCACGTATCAAACAAATGCTTGTAACATATCCGTGGATTGCAAAAACGTACAATGCAACTTTTTCTTCTGGTGACTGGGCTGAAGTCAAACATGATAAAAGTCTCCTATCAGGTGTCTAAAAAATTGCCACTTGTTGACCATGTCTACCATCTTAGATTAGCATGTTAGCATGCTAACTGTTGCTAATTAGCACAAGTATGGCTTAGGACCACATATGTCAAGATCATGGTGAAGGAACACCTGTGCATTTGGCTGGTGCGGCTGGTAGCATGGTATCCAGTTAGTGGAACAATCTCTGACCTAATACACCAGTCAGAAAATTACTTTCCACACCTTTTGATAACTGTCACTTTATGTGATGGTCTGTCACAGTAAGCATGAAGCCCACACTGTAACTAACTGCACTCCCTGAAGAAATGTGGAAAAATGAAATAGTGATTCCAGAGAGAAGCAGACAGAGGGGTCTACAGTCTGTGTTTGAAGGATATATCCAGGATGTCAAACTGACTCAGCAGCAACAACAGGCTAAAAAGACAAAGACAGTTAGAAGCTAAAGCCGAACTATAGGCCACACATCACAGTGTAAAAGTGAACCACCACATCACTGCTGATCGCTTGCTTTATGCAAATGTATGTTTATATAATTATTGCAACAATCTAAAACAATGACATTTACTGTCATATTTGTTTAATTTAATTATAAGAGACGTGACGTGGGAGACGTAAAAATTAGAGAGCAATTTGGCGTCTGTCTCTGCTCGCACCGGGCAGTTGGTGAACCCGAATCTGGCAGAGAGTTGGAGGGAGACGGTGTGATTTTACGCACAGACTAGCGTACTTGTTGTTAAACTTCATTGCCTACATTAGACTGTCTGTATTAAGATGTCTTAATAGTGGCTTATTTTCACAACAGAGACAAAGAATGACGACGCTCAGGGCGAACACTATCATCACCTGGCTGATCATGAAGGCAGATGAGGGAGATGTGATGCTGCTCTGCAGGGATGTTGAAGAGGGAAGGGCCGGGGCTCGACTCACAACAACTCAAACAACACACTTTTATTTAAGAATTGATGCCATGGGCCAAATTTAAAAACTAAAATATAAAATTATTAAAAAGAAATAGCACTAACAGAAGAAAAGAAAATGGATTTCTCAACCCCACCTCACCTAAAATAACTTAAATCTCAGCATCGTAAAAGTTTTTCTTTCTCTTCCCTCTCTTTCTTTGTTTGCTCCTTGTTCTCAGGTCGACAGGATGCACCTATCCATATCCTCCTGAGACACTGAGTCCTCATGTGACGACATCACATTTTTGGTTTACTCAACCTTGTACTTCATTCTATTTAATTTTTGTTAAAGGGATAGTGCACCCAAAAATGAAAATTAAGCTATTATCTACTCACCCATATGCCGATGGAGGCTCAGGTGAAGTTTTAGAGTCCTCACAACACTTCCGGAGATCCAAGGGGAGAGGGGGTAGCAACACAACTCCACCATGTGTGCGCACTTGCACGTGAGACCATCGAAAGAACGTGAACACACATGAACGCGGTGCCCATGTCTCACTGTCTNTGTGTGCGCACTTGCGCATGAGACCATCGAAGAACGTCTCACTGTCTTGCGCAAGTGCGCACACGTGAGCACGGTGCACAGAGAGGCAGTTAGAGCTGCAGGCTACAATGAGGCTAAAAACAGAGTTCAAATGACGTTTTTCCAAACAACTTTTTATGTCGGGGCTTCAGGACACTTGGATCACTAAGGACGAGCAGTATGGAGATATTTTGTGGTTTCAATTATGTGTTTTTGGACGTTTGAATCTGGGGCGCTGTAAGCCTCCATTAGGTGGAGTTGTGTTGCTACCTCCTCTCCCCTGGGATCAAGTGTTGTGAGGACACCTCGGCATATGGGTGAACAGATAATGGCTGAATTTTCATTTTTGGGTGCACTATCCCTTTAAATAGGACCTTTCTGTTCTTGTTCATGGACACTTTAATGACCCATCTAGTGGCCCTGACGGAGCGCTCAGAACACGATCAAACTTGACTATCTAGAGAAGTAAAAGTTGTGACAAAGTTTACGTCAAATTATCCCTCCTCCTGCAAATTATCCCTCCTCATGTTAAGCTTAACATGGACATGGACAAGCTCCAAAACCTGATCACATTTTATGGTTGAAACTTGTTTAATTCTGATTAATAATGTTTGTAGTTTGATATGGAATACAAATGTGACTAATTTTAGCAACAGTAACAAGCTGAGACACTGTTAATTAGGAAGTACTCATTTGAGGACATAGGGACTTTATTATCGTTTGGTTTGAGGACATTGGGACTTTATTATCGTCTGGTTTGAGGACATTGGGACTTAATTTTTGTTGACAATGTTTAATTTTTCATAGTTACTGGGTCCTGTTCATCCCAAATAACTAGGAGAAATTAAAAATGCATATCAAACAAAAGTTCGGGTCTCCGGAGGATAGTAGGTCACTGGCTATTTATGGTAGGGGATGTATGCTAATTGCTGTCAATTGACGATTGATTGGCATTCATGAACATACACACGTGCCTACGATCAAATCCGAGTTCAACTCACAGATTTACCAAAATTTCATGAGCGAAGCCCCAGTGAATATAAAGGGAAACTTCGCCGATATTGAACCAGCTGTGTGGCATCGCAGTGTGTGCAGGTGAACGGTGTTGTAGTGACTTTGACGCTGCAATTAACTTAGACCACATTACACATTAAGACCAAGGCGATTTGCAATAAGGCTACATTCCTTTAGAGACATATGAGATGAACCCTAACCTTACCTTATCTTCAATCAGTCATGTTTATCTTTTCCAAAGCAGTGACTGAAAAAGAGCAAACAAGTCCAAACTGTGAAGTAGATACAATAAATTTGTTTAATCGTGTATAAGTATCTGCATTAAAGTCACAACACAACCTTGAGTACATTCAGTTATCTCAAAATGTCTCAGTGTCAAGTAAGCACACAGGCAACATTGACTAAAACAAAACAAATCAGAACAACTACTAACAGCACAAATGTCATATAACATTGTGTACATCAGGACCTATTTAACCTTAAACAATCAATAAATACAACAATGTATACAAAACAGTTTGCACTTTTCTATTGAACGTATCAACTTGCTAAACCATTTTCACATTCTATCTAATCTAGTTATACACCTGATGTAAAGCACAAAATATAATGTGACAGCAGTCAATGTTTGAGACAATTAACACTCCTCAGAAACAAAAGAAGAAACATAACCAGGTAGTGGTGGAGGCGAAGTTGCTCTCCACTTGCTCAACTTGACAAGCTCGCTGTCCTGGCCCATGAATCATCCTGCTCTGCTCAAACACCTCCACCTCTGCCTCGACTGTAGATCGGCATCTCTGGCGATATGAAGAAAAAAGAAGTCGCCTAATCTGTGGGTTCCGGATGAGATGCAAAGTTGCATTGATGCATGATGGTATGATTACCAATAGTGGCGTCACTATGGAAGTGACTGTCATGCAGAAGGATGCTTTTCTCTTCCCCATTACTGTAAGGATGATGAAATATAAATTTGGTGCCAGCTGCAGCATAAACATTAAAAAGTAGATTCCCACAGTATGGTTGGCTCGGTGGTTGTTACACTTAAGAGCTGTGCTCACCTTGAGAGCTGCATGATACATGCACCCATAGCAGTAACAGATGGACAATATGCAAAAAGCTGTAATGACAGATGGGGGAACAAACACGAGCATACCCTCATCCCGGGATAGTGTGATGTGCTCCTTGATGGTAAAAGCATCGCACAAGAGCCCGCTGGTTGGCTGTTGGAAGCCACACTGAATCTGGCTTAGCACGAACCCTCCGTGAACGCTCATTGCCCCACTGACCAGTCAAATGATTCCAATGCTAATGTAAACACTGTGGGTATTGATCATCCTGAGGTAGTGGATGCCATGACAAATGAATATGTAGCGTTCTACAGCCATTAGAGCCAAAGTCATCTGGGACGTCAGGAAAAAAAAACGTAATATACAGAACTGTGCGATGCACCAGCATCCATAGATCTGAGTTTGCTTACGCACCATAGAAGACAAAACAACCAAAGCAGTGACCAAACTCATCCAAACACCACAAGCTGATATACTTTTTAGCAGAATGTACTGTGGTTGCCAAAGCAGCTGCTTGAATCTCACTGTCAGAAAAAAGAGAAATCCATTCACTGTTGATGAAAAAAGGACACAGGCAAAAAACAAAAGAAAAAAACCCAGGAATGTTTTCTCTGTCAAAGAAAAGTCCCAAGAAAGACAGATGTCTTTGAATGAAGAAGACGTTTTATCCACATGTTGATTCCAGTCATCTGTAGCCGTCATGTTGGATGAATTGGAGAGTGAGGTGTTTAAGGGACTCAGATCCATGTGTTGCTATCCATCCTTAAGTGCAGATCTGAAGCTGTTTGAGGAGGATTTTCAAGGAATAATTCAAGGGAGGTGGAAATGTGCAATCAAAGAAATAAATCACCATATATATTATGACTAACCAGTTATTCAAGTAGGCAATTGGGTTACCTGGCAACTACTGACATTTGGTAGCTGCACAGCATCAGAAACAGCTGGTGAACATATACAGTACAATGGGGAAGTAAGCAGATAAAGAGCCAGATATTTCCTTCGGGAGTTGGTAGACTAAAACCACAGATAAAAGGGTTGGAGTATTGGGCTTATATTCATCAGGTGGATACAAATACAACTCCAAATAAATGCTAATGTTCTGGATGTGTAAGCAGCTGTTGACAAGCTTACAAGCTGATAATTTGTCAGTGTTGTATTAACTTGTTTGCCCCAGGTGACCCCAAAAAAGTGGGGTTTAATTGAAGGCATGATATTGTTTTCCTTCCAAATACCTGTAAATTACAGTAAAACCTCCATTTTTTTGTTAAGAAAAAAAAAAAGAGACGTCACCTCCAAATGCACCGAACATTGTCAGCCATCCAAAGCTGCTCTTAACTAGGTGTGCTGGATGATGAATCCCACCTGAACTAAGTAATGCATTAGCACAGGTAACACCCCCTAAACACTATAGAAGGGCAAGTGTTGTGCTGTGTGCAAAGAATTGGAGAGAACTTCCAAAAAAAGGTGTTAAGAAGTAAAAAACATTGGCAGTATTGAAATCAAGGTATTTCTAAGTAAGCTTAAAGTAAAAGTTATTTTCCAGGGTGTTAGTGCTGGGGGCCCGAACCCCAGCCTCTGTGTGGAGTTGTGTGTGCTCTCCCCATGCCAGCATGGGTTTTCTCTGGGTACTCCAGCTTCCTCCCACAGTCCAAAGACATGCAGGTTAATTGGTGACTCTAAATTGTCCGTAGGTGAATGTGAGTGTGAATGGTTGTCTGTCTCTATGTGTCAGCCCTGTGATAGTCTGGTGACCTGTCCAGGGTGTACCCTGCCTCTCGTCCAATTTCAGCTTGGACAGAAAGTGGCATGATTAATTTAAGTAAAAGTACCTCAAATTGTGTGTTCCTATGTTGTTTAATGTGATGCATACATTCTTATTATGGAAAAATTAACCTTTGAACTGAGACTAAAGACAGCTTTATTTAAAAAAACATTGGAAAGGATGGATTTAATTTATTAAGCCATATAGAGCAGATTTCAAATAAAAGTTGTATAGTAATTTAGTGCTGGACGATGTACCGAATGAAACAGTGTACTGTCATGCTGAGAGCCCCCAGAAGTGATGCATTCAATGGACTATTCAATTTAAAATGCTCAAACTACAGTGGTGTGAAAAAGTGTTTGCCCCCTTCCTGATTTCTTACTTTTTTGCATGTTTTCCACACTTAAATGTTTCAGATCATCAAACAAATTTAAACATTAGTCAAAGATAACACAAGTAAACACAAAATGCAATTTTTAAATGAAGGGTTTTATTAAT